>NW_026935710.1:0-66087 GCF_032062105.1 Saccostrea cuccullata | reverse complement strand
CTCCACATTGTTAAGTTTGTCATACCCAGTGTCTTTGGTGGTGACAGTCTCTGGTTCATCAAGTATGTTTTTGACTGGATTAGAAGGTCCAGCTTCTGGGGATTTCTGTGTTGTCTTCATACTATTGTCATGTTCATCTGGTGTTAAAGAAGTGAATGATAAGGCCCCAAACAGTTTACAAATGTCTTCTTCTTGGAATTTTTCTAAAGTTAATTTAGGTAACGATGGCACAATTACGTTTGGAATATTTCTGTATGAATATAAATTTGATCTGACACTAAAAAGCTCAGATAAGTCATTAGTATCTAAAACAATTTCTAATGTATTGATTTCATCTTTGATGTCAGACATTGTCTTGTTTATTTCATCCAGATGTTTCTGTAGAGTTTGTAACTGTGTGTTTTTCATCTCATCCACTTCAGCTTTGAGTTTTGTCGAAAGTTTGTCAATTTCTCTGTGCCAGTCCTCTCCATTTTTTGTTATGGCTGTTGAGAGATCTCCATATTCCTTTTTTATCTGACTTATTCTGTTTTGTACATCAGACGCAATAGTCCGGTACATGGGATAAATTGTTTGATTTAATTCATTTTGTTCTTGAGTAATGATTTCCTTTCCTTCATTGAAAACTTTCGAGACTTTAGACAATTCATGACCCAAATGTTGATTAGATGCAAGGCAGCTGATGCAGACAGGAATGTCACATTGTTTATAGTACATTTCACATCGTTCTTTGGTATGGGTTTTACATAGAGGGTAAGTGGGAGTAGATTTTCTATCTTTAAAGTCAACAATTATGTGACGTTTGGAAAGATCAGCAGAAAAGTGTTTTCCTACGCAAGGAGTACACAGGTTGACAAGACATGTATCACAGTGCATCTGTTCCCGTGCTACAGGGATCTCACACAGGTCACACCGCATCACATCTTGGGCACTGGTACGGGGGTCCATTTTTAAATATTATCTGAAGCAAAAACAAAATAATAAATTAAATTTTCTTCTCTTAAGTATTTATAATATTTACACGCCAAAGATGCTTTGCAGATAGAGGTAAACTAATAACTTATGCTGAACATATTTATGGATCATATAAAGGTGATTAAAGAAATTTTTAAAATTTGTTCCCGTGGTTGAACCCTAGCTTACTCAAGGATTTTCTTAATCTTTAAAACTTTTAAAAAGTTGTTACTTTCAATATTTCTTACCTACCTTTGGAAATGATTGTCGTCCACCAATGTTGACCGATCTCCAAGTATTATCTGCCTGTGTGTGGTTTATACTTCCTGGTTTTGTAGACATTTAAATATCTTAAAAGCAGGATTGATTTTATAAAGGTAATACGAAGGAAATTTATAAAGATTTTTTGTTCAATTTTCTTGAACCAACAGATTAAAATTTAATTATTTTATCAATTTTAGAATTGAAAAAAAAATATATTCAAGCTTTTATCTAGAAATATATATAAATCATATGATTGGTCAAATGATTAAATCCCATAGAGAAAGACTTTATGGTAGATTTGATCATGTACCAACGTAACCTCGAGCTCTGTAGATAAATAATGAAAATTGATACCTTTAAGTAATTAATCACCTCGACGCTCTGGTAATGCATATATATTGAGGACAATCTTTTGAAAATCTTTCTTCTCCTGAACAATTATTGTTTACAATATTCTCGTGATGTTTAGATTCAAATCAAACGTAGGTTGGAATGGTTCTACAGTATGGGGTAAAAAATGTCCTTCATTTGTCTCATTGTATTGCAATCTGCAGACAATCCTTTAAAGTTTGGCGATAAGACTTTAAAGTATGATGATTCATTACTGAGATTATTTAACTTCAGCTTGATAATAATTTTGGCTTTAAAATGGATTACTTCAGTGTTTTTGATCTAGATAACACATTTGTGGCTCTTTCTTTAGGCATTTATGTGTCTTTATCAATTGTCACTTTACCCAAAACAGACATGGTGAATGAAGCTATTTCAGACCAACGTCAGGTCATCAAGAAAGATAATTGTCTTTATTACCTTAATGAACTTAGTCCCATAAAAATATGTTTTGTAATACGGGTTTATATTTCAACTTTCACATTTATATTAAATAAGCATATATACATGTATACATAGAGCTTCACTCATCAAATTAGATTATGAACAGCATATTCAGAGATCATACATACATTTACATGTACATGCACACACATACATATACACCTTAACATGTGAATTCTGTTTTAATAAAGAAGAAAAAATAGAAAAGAGGCGGTACAAAATTGGAAGCAACTTTAAAAATACAGAGGCTGTATTTTATACTCTTAGAAGGAAATCTACTTTTACGTATTGTTGTTATTTTTTGACAGGTGTTGGATGCTGATCCTTTCTGGGTGCCTAGTACAGAGGAGGAATACGCTCATTTTGGAGAAAAGGCGGACTCGGACAACAGAGCCAGACATTATATGGATCAGGTCCAGAAACGGAAGGGACTCAAAGTGGACGAGAAAATAGTGGAGCATGCTGAAAAACAAAGGACACTCACCAAAATGAAATAAATACTGAATTGTTAAATTATATTTTAATTATGTCTGTACGTGTTGTTTAAAATAAATTGTTAAACTTTTAAATATTAGGCTGTTTCTGTCATTTTGTAATTGAGTGCATTTTATTTTTCTCTACAAACCCCATTCTTTACGAGAAATGTTTACGCAAGTGAGTTAAGGCAAAAAATGGGTCTTTTAAAATATGAAAATGAACTTTAAAAAATGCATAAATTGTATATTTTATGTACAGAGAAAGTTCAGATTGATTTTCTTATACATATTTAGCACCCACAGTGAATTAATGCATATTATGACGTCACATTATGACGTCATATTTCTCTCCCATTCAAGGTATAAAACACATCAACAACACAACGTTGGCGCAAGGGCATATCCTACTTAATTTAATATACATAAAGTATAATATTAAGGAGGATATTATTAGAATTAATAAAGTTGTTGCACAAATCCTATGCTCTTCTTCAACCGATAAAAAATTTGCTAAACTTACACTGAACTGTGCATTTTTACCCTGTTTCAACTTGAAAACTGTACGAATAGTAAATAATTAATTATCAACATTTGTGCAGCAATATCTTAAATCATTGGAACATTCTGCTTCTCTTTTTACATTGTTTCTGTAAAACAAAGTAAGGTATGCCTTTGCACCGAAGCGATCTTGTTGATGTTTCTTATAAACTTGTGTTGTAAAGATCGCTGACGTCATAATATGACGTCATAATGTGAAGTAGCAGTCGAATATCGTGGGTACCAAGAATGTATATGAATACAAGTCTTAACATTTTCTTAGCGGTATGTATATAGCAATTATGGGTCTAAATTAATCATTTTGCATAGAAACCTCCATACGTAGCCTTAACTCACTTGCGTATCTGTTCATTTAATGTCTCCAGAACCAAAAGGCCATATAACTGAATACATGAACAGGATTAACGCAGTACTGTTAAGTACGAAAGCCCAGAAGGCTCATTCGAGATTCGAGATTCGAAATACGAGATTCGAAATACGAGATTCGAAATTCGAGCTTCAAGATCCAAATTAACCAATCAAAAGGCAGGTTCAACTTAGATTACTCCCCTTTATTATGTTTTAATATCAAGAAATCGTTGAATACATTCATATCAAATGTGTCATTTGCTTAAATGATAATGCAAGAAAAAAAGATATATGTATTAAAACGAAATAAAAAGGAATTTTAGGTTACATTTTAGAAAATACATATTTATGAATTCTTACTTTTCCTCATTAAACAAAACAATAGATACGTATATATAATATTATATGGTCTTATTGTTGAATTGCGGAATTCTTAGATCGACATTTTTTAAGAACATTGATGAGGGAGAAAATTATCATTTACATGAAATACTAATGAGGGTACATTTCTTTACATTGTGCCCCCCCCCCATAATTTTATAATTTTGCCGATATATAAAATACTATAGAAATCATAATTACTATATGCTTGTGCTCCCTCAATTTTGTGCCCCCTCAATAAAAACATCTGATGACTTTTTTTGCTTTGTTTTTGTTTGTCAAGAAATTTTGGGTAGTTGAAAACTGAAAATGTATGGCTGTGCCCCCCCCCCCCCCAATGAAATGAGCATTATGGTTTTACTACTATATTTGAGTCTTTGACCAAGTCGGGCGAGACCCGAGCGGTTTCCTTTTAAATATTTTTATTGTATCCATGCATCGCAAGTTTGACAATGAATGTTGATAACAAAAAATTTGTTCCCCCCTCCCATTCCCACTTGGCCGTTCCCGTAATATTTTTCCGATAAAATATACTATAGAAAACAGTAACTTTATGCTTATGTCCATTCAAAATTAACTTCCAATTACCATGATAACCCCTATTTTTCGAGGTTGGGGTGGGGATAGGTTGATTAACAATGATTCCTTTTTAAATTTATTATTCCCAATGGGTCATTATCTTTATTAAGCATTAAACTTGGTTACTGGCCACTTTCTAATACCGTGTCACAAACACTATCCACCTTGAAACCCGTAGTACTAATTATTACAGAGACGAAGCATCGATTTTGAATGTGGGGTGGGGGGAGGGGGGCAGACAAAAATATTATTTCAAACCTGAAAATAAAAACTGACAGAAAAAATTTGTCCAAACCCGAAAATCCTATTTCGGGGCATGAAAGGGGGCGGGGGGGGGATCGAACTTCATTTAGTACTTAATTTCTTTTAATACACTACTACTTAAACTTCTCTGACTGTACTGCACCACTGTACCAAAACGTGGGGGGGGGGCTTGGCAACCGACCTTTCGATGAACATTTACAATAGTAAAAAAATTATGTTTGGAAAAAGGGGGATGTATGTACTCAACAAACCTGTATACAAAGTAGATAACACGAAATATATATATTCTTTAAATAAATCTCTTATGACATTTAAGAAGCTATTATTAATTAATTAAGCATATCTTGCAGACCAAAATTTAATATTTCTTTAAATTTCGTTTTGATAATATATAACACGTTTTCTTGCGTTGTAATTTAATCAAATGACCTCCTTGGTATTAAAATACTCAACGATTTCTTAAATAATAATAAAAAATAATAAAGGGGAGTAATTGAATCTCAAATCGCCTTTTGATTGGTTATTTTGGATCTTGAATCTCGAAACTCGAACTTCGAATCTCGAATTTCGAATCTCGTATTTCGAATCTCGAATCTCAAATGAGCCTTCTGGGCTTTCGTAGTTAAGGCTTCCCGGAGCTAAAAATGCATTTAATACGCAACACTGCATTGCAAAGCTGATTTTGAGTTTTATTTCTAAGTTATGAATTTAAGCACGCTTAATTCATATAGAGAGTTCTCTAGGCTATATATAAACATATTTGTTACGATATCACATGACCTTGTTGATCACGTGACGATCATTTCTTCTTTTTTGGAATGTTTCACATAAATCGCTCCGGTGCAGGTTATTAACACAATTATTATTAACTTTTTGTCACATTAATAAACTCGTTGCATCCTTGTGAAACCAAAATGTGCTTGGGAAAAGTTATATTATTTTTTTGGTACAATTTATTTCACATTAACTTCCACTTACCGACAAATCTGAGGGTATTTTCCATTGAATATCGTCATCTGTTTTAAAACAAAGTCATCATTCATTTTTCCCAAGCAGGATTCAGTTAGAGGGGAAACTCCTCTTACATATTTCCACAAAAGATATTAAATAAAGCCTCATTAATAACCTGCGCCAGGCTCTTTTATACACATATTATGAATTCTGTCCCTGTCCACGGGTATAAAAAAGGGTAAATGTCAAACGTATATTTCCGTACGTAGTTTGAACACGCTGACTCTTAAACAAGAGAAATAACGCAAAATTATCTAAATTATTCGGAAATATTAGATTTTTGAAAAAAAAATGATAAAAACACGTTTATTCTAAACTAGCATTCTGCATCTTTATATGCAGATTGAAATAAGTTGTAAAGTTTATGACACTCTCCCCATCATTACAGCTCAAGCATGCAGTAACTTGACGTCATTTTCAAATATGACGTCATACATTTGTAGTTCATGCACCGAGTACACTACAATAATCTCTGGGAAGCCTTATCGTACCTGCGAAATTGGACGTTCACCTGAGCCAGAGGCCTTTGCGGAATTTTCTCATGAAAGTTTAACTGTCTGCATGCCTTCTTGTTCATAATATATAACTTGTAGCATATTGTAAATTTGCTGGACTGTCAGCAAACACTCGCGACTATAATTATTTTCGACTGTTGTTTAAGTCTTGCTGCCTCTGATAAGTTTGAATTTTGAGAGTCCGACATGATACTATCATCCGAGGTTTGCGAAATGATAGACAACTTCGCGGGATTTATGTTCCTATGAAAGTACATATAATGATGGCGTAGAAAAACGTGCGCTCCATCTAGCGTTAATTCAGGTTATGTCTGTTTTTGCACGCCATCTACATGTAACGTTAATTTAGTGACTAATTGTTGATTTTGCATTGAAATCTGTTGATTTTGCAAACGTGTCTGTTGATTTTGTTTTAAGGTGGTGTATTTTGTATTTCGGTATGTTTTTTGGTTGTTAGTTTTGCATTAAAGTCTTTTTTTTTACCCTTTCCGCCACCCAAACATGTAGAGCTTATAAATAAAGAAATTTACTTCTTTTACCTAGCAAATTTTAAAGACATACTTAAACTTTAAATATAATTGAACAGAACTTACTTTACTTTTCGTAAGTATTGATTGATTGTACATTGTTTAACGTTCCTCTCGAGATTTTTTCACTCAGATGGAGACGTCACTGATTGCCAGTGAAGGGCTTCAAATTTAGACCTATACTCGGTACCAGGGGCCATTGAGCAGTGAGGGTTCCTTATTACACGTGATACGGGAGCTGCGTTTTTAAGGTCATATCCGAAAGACCCTGACTTTCACTTCTAGTGCCGAGAGCTTGGCGAAGGAACATTAACTACCTAAGTTTACATATTAGGTATGACGCGGCGCTGCGAACGAGAATCGAACCCGGGCCTCCCGATCACGAAGCGAAAGCTCTACCACTTTTAAGCTACAGTGACCGGTACTTAAGTAATGATATTTATAATTTATCAGAAAAATCTAGCTGTTCAGTAATTACCATATCTGTTTGTCTGTATGTTTCATTCTACCCGGGGACTCGATGAAAAAAAAATCGCACTAGAGATCTGGTGATATTTTCAAATATCTTTCTTTTGTTTTCATTTGAAGTCTCTAAAGGAGTCATAACAACATCTTAATCAATCTGAACTGTTGTCTGGTGTGCCACAACGTCAACAAACGTCGACGTTTTTCGTGTTCTGCTTACCACTTTCATATTTCAAATGTTCGAGAAACTGCCATAGATTAAGTAAATGCCTCTCAATTTTCAAAAAGATGACACATTATATACTAGCATATAGTTGTTTTTGGTGTGTTTACATTAAATGCATTACTACTCGCTAGCTTTTATAACACTTCAATTTGTCTGAACTGAAAATAAATTGTTGAGGAAACTTAAATTATATTATTTTATGGCATGTATAACGGTCTTATGGAGATTGATTCTTATCATCAAAAGTATTGCTTCAAGCTTAATAAAAAAATTTAAAAGAGAGAGGGGTTCAATGTGCTTCTTTTCGCACAACAGAGAAATTTATATGACCTTTTTGCATTATAATTTAATTTATTTGCACATAAATCAATTTTGAAAAGTTTTTTTTTCCTTTACTTTTTTTTATCAAAATTATTTTTTTGAACAATCACAGTCTTTTTCATTTTAAATAGTCACCTTAAAATTGTGACAACAAAATAGTTTCATTTCTTTGCATTGTAAATTACATGTATTTGACCTTTCTGACCTTTCTACACTCAAAAATGTTATTTTGATCTTAACATGATTAAAAAACATAACAAAACAAACAAACAATAAAAGCATTTGAAAGTAATTACATTTTTTAATTGAAGCAGAGTGATAAAAATTATTTTATTTATTCAGAAAATGAAATAAAAAGTGGGGGTCAGTGATGTTGTTTTAGATATTACTTAAGGGTACTTACCACAAACAAAAAATGGATGCGCGGGTTGATATGTATTTTTTGACTGATTTTGATTTGTATTGATATGAATAATAAATCCCTGAAATATAAAGAAATCGTAGGTTTTCCTTGATGTTTAGATCTGATATTTTATTTTGCCTTCCATATAATTCCATACAAAATTTTGCACAATTTTTTAACTTTATGACAAAATCTTATAAAATTCTCCCACTCTACTTGGTAAACATTATTCAGGTTGTAATTCAAATGTTAATCTATGAGAAATAATGCTGATGTCTGAAAAAAGTTTGTTTGTGTTATTTATCCTTAAATACTACTATTTTAAAGCTTAAATTATACTATTTTTTAAAGGACTTTCACGAAATATATTTGCCAAATATGACAATTCATAGAGTTACTTTAACTTATAGTTTAGGATTAGCAAAGAATATTTTTATTGCACAAAATTACTTTGCGTACAGGCTGCATGTAAAAAAGGACACCACCTTAACAATACTAATTACTTCAAATGAGGACAAATTGATATTCTAAAAACCTCCCGCCACAAAATATAGTTCCTCACTAAATGTTTTCGGTATGGAATTTAATAATGGGGTTTAAATTCATTGTAGTTAAATTAGCATTGTAGAATCCAAATTAATTGTGAGAACTAAAGCATTATCAATCTAATTAAATTAGATGTTAGATCCGCTCGCATACTTCTTACACTAACATCTAACAACATCCCATAGAGGGTCACGTCAAAGGTCAAATTCGGAACAACTCTAGACTTTTTAGCTTTGATTACGTCAAAAAATATCTGATGAATTTGCCAGCGACAATTTGATTGGTTGATAGATTTTGACCTCTGACGTGACCCTTTATGGGATGTTGGTGTAGCAAGTATGCGAGCGGATCTAACATCTAATTTTAATTAGATTGAAGCATTATGTAACTTAAGCATTTTTTGCAATAATCTGCTGAAAAGCAGAGGAGCGAACCTCGTTAACAAATATCGAAGAACAAATACATGTTATCACAAAATAAACAGTTGCAATACATGAAGTCTTAATCTCAAATATATAGCTAGATTGCACTTATAATGCATAATTATTTGCAAACACAGACTGTACATGCTGTACAGTAAATTCATGTCCATACGGCCAACATTATATACATTGTGAAATCATTTGATTCTTGCAAGACGTTCTTTTATTTTACTAATTGCTGCAAAAATGAAAAAGCGACCATTTTGAAATTTTTTTCCAGACATGGTTGGTGTTATAAAAGAGAGGAATCTCTTCGCTGTCAAATTTAAACAACTCAGACAAGCTAAAAATTGACAAATAAAATAAAACTATGCTGCATAAATGTGAACATTTAAACAAATCTAAACAAATCTGCTTCTGAATGATTAGTTAAAAGTTATCCGAATGTTGGAGTCTTCCCTTCGATTGGCTATGTTAATAATTCGAAAGACCTTTTAGTGGAAGGGGTCATACCTCTGATAAGTAAATTATATGTCTCCTTGAAACATGAGAAAGTTGCAATTTTATGTTCCTTGTGTTAGGGCTTCAGCCATCTAAATTATCAACTATAGCAAAATTCTGATTAAGATTTTAGGGGTGAAAAATAAACATTAATTAACGTTGATTATTACTAAAGGTTAATTAAGGTTTACAATCTGTAGAAAAAGTTAACAATTTTGTTTTGGACAAAAGTTGGCTTTTCTATGATTAGCTATAGAGTTTTTTGAAATACATGTAATTGCAATTCTCAGATGATCATTATACATTGTATTTACATTGTTTTCATGCATGTAGCATTATGTTCTTTAATTGAATAGTGTATTTTTATTTCCTTCAGATGTACATGTACATATATGAAAAACAGAATAAAAATATTATCGCAAGATTCGAAAGTGCAGTATACTGATACATCTACATAAAAATGTCAAAATTCTAATACCGAATATACCAACAATGCATGTCACAGTAGATATTTGATTTTCTTCACTTGTTTGTTTACCCATTGAGCAACAAACAGATTGTCATTTGTATCTGTACACAATCCCCGGGGATAACTAAGTTCACATTCTATATATCGGAGGAACTGTCCATCCTGGGCTATGATATGGACACAGCCGTTGTCCCAATCAGAAGTGAGAATGTGACACTGACTGTCTGTGGCGATTCCTTGTGGATTGTATGGCTCATTCTTTGGAGCAGGAGTGTGTCCAGTGTACCTGAATCTCAGTTTCCCGGCCTGATCGACCACCACTACCGCTTTAGCTATATTGTCAGACACACAGATATCCAGGTTCTTGTTCTCACTTATTAATATTTCATTACTATTGGGTGAATAGAGAGGTTTACCTTCATTATCAAACTGTATGGTTTGTTTTTCCGTGGAGCCAAAGTAACGGACAACTTTTGTTTGTTTGTTATCATTACTGTGCATGGTTAACAGGAGATCACCAGAGGAGGTACTACAGACACAACGAGGTCTCCAGTTTTGTAGTCTGATCACCTCTATCGTCTTATTCTTCACAATGTTCACAGTTCTGTCATCATAATCAGTATAAACTAGATCTCCACTTTTTGTCACTGCTATACAAGGTGGCCACTTTCCTGACTTTGTTGTGAATGACTTGAGTAGTGATCCCTGATTGATGATGTGGAGTTTCAAGGTTTTTGGATATCCACTTGTCAAGATCTCTTCATCACTCACACAGGTTACATAGTAACTTTCATACCCAGTGTCTATGGTTTTGATAGTCTTTGGTTGATCAAGCAGCTGTTTGACTGGAGGAGAGGATCCAGCTTCTGGTGATTTTTGTGAAGTCTTCATGCTGTAGCCATGTGTATCGAAAGTAAGATAACTTAGTGATAAGGTTCCAAAATATTTTCTGAGATATTTTCCTTGGATATATCTTGAAGTGAATTGAGGAAAAGATACCTTAATTTTTTGTGGAAGATTTCTATATATTTGGACATTGGATGTGGCACTTAAGAGTTTGGACAAGTCATTACAGTCTATAGCAATTTCCACTGAATCAATTTCATCCTTGATTTTAGACTTTGTCTTGTTTATTTCATCCAGATGTTTCTGTAGAGTTTGTAACTGGAAGTTTTTCATCTCAACAACTTCAGATTTTAGTTTCTTGACAAGTTTGTCAATTTCTCTGTGCAAGTTCTGTTCACGCTTTTTAATTGCTGCTGAGAGATCTCCATATTTCTTTTTTAATTGAGTTATTTTGTTTTGTACATCAGAGGCAATGTACTGGTAGGTTGGGTAGATTGTATCATTTAATTCCTTTTGATCTTTTATAAACGATTCTTTTTTGCCATTGAAAATTTCCAAAAGTTTAGACAACTCATGACCTAAATGTTGATTAGATGCAAGGCAGCTGATGCAGACAGGAATATCACATTGTTTACAGAACATTTCACATTGTTCTTTGGTATGAGATTTACATCTAGGGTAGAGGAGTGTGGATTTTTTATTTTTAATTTCAACAATTTTGTGAGGTTTTGAGAGATCAGCAGAGAAGTGTATTCCTACACAAGCTGTACACAGGTTGACAAGACATGTATCACAGTGCATCTGTACCACAGCGGTCTCACACAGGTCACATCGCATCACATCCTGGCAACTGGTATTGGGGTCCATCTTTAATTTTTTTTCTTAAGAATAAATTTAAAAAGTTACAATTTTTCTCGTGAATATTTACATGAAATTGATTTAAAGACAAAGGGAATCTGGTTTACTGAACCTTTTTTGAAAGAAGATTTGAGAAGATTTAATATTCATTTCCTGATGTGAACAACCTTTGATATGTTGACGTTGAGCCTGTTTTATTTTGATAAATAAATAAATTGATTACCCCACTTTTCTTGACACTCGTTTGCAGTCTAAAGAACAGATTTTGACCCTTTATATGTGAACAATATGGGCAATGAATTTGATATCCATGGCCAATCCCTACTGAATGATTTTCTTATTAAAAAAAAATCAAAAATGTTCAAGTTAAGTCCAATGTTACGTTATGTATAATAATGTATACTTGTAATTGTAATGATAAAATTTGTATAATTATACAAATATAGATATTCTTATCAAATTTTACCTGACTTCAGCAATGGCTGCTTTTCCTGTGTATCAGTTTTCAAGTTCGGTCTATGTAGTCTAATCACGTGACATACCTGTATTATGTACCAGTCAGGTGATTATACTTTCTGGTCTAGAGGTTATTTAAATACCTAAAAAGTAAATTTATTTGTAATAGAGATTTTTTAATATAAGGTTACTAGTATTAAGTGCCAGTGTACTTAGAATATAAAAATCAAATTTGAAGTGCTAGACTTAAACTTTGATGCTGATAAACATGTATGTACAAATACATGTACATATAAGAACAATATTTTCTGCAAAATGATTTTTTTTATTTTACCTCTACAGATTCCCACACAATGACAAACAATTATAGAAATGTCATAAAATCAACATTTGATTTGAAAATACAAATATAGGGTTTATAAGAAGAGTTATTGTACATGTACTTAATCATGAAAATATTATCTTAAAGACCTAAAGAGAATGTTTAAAAAACAATTTTAGAATTTAGAATAAAATTACACAAGATATGTTGATTTTAACAACGTTTAACATGTATATTATCACCGATTATGACGTAATATGTCTTTTTAGTCATGTGACATGTGTCCTGTCTCCCCTTAAATGACATTATTATTGTATTTTTTTCAAATGCGAGAGTACCAATTTCTTTGTTCAATCATTAAAGCTACAGGCAACTACACAAATTCAGTCAATATTTTTAAAAACGGGTTTGGCGCAAGAAGTCACATTACGCACTATGATCCACTTCAGATTGTTCAAGTATCGATTTAAATATCTATTCCCCTTGATTACATAAACGAAACTAAAAGAAGGTTCGGTGCGACTTTTCCGGATTTAGCTAGGGTATCCATAAGCATTTATAAATATTCAATTGTTTCAAATCCATGCTGATTTTAGTGATGCTTAACATACTTTTTAATTAGAAATATACACTAGTATCTAACTATTGCCAATAGAGAACGATTTTGTAATATATTCTAATGTAAAATGGCACATAAAAAGGGCCCATTAAGTATTGCTTAAGTGCACTTGTCCTTTACTGTTCTATTTAAAAAGTACAATCAATTTAAAATTATGCCGACAAATTGACGGTATTTGTACATGTGTGTATGTTTGAATCTAAACGCCAAGAATTATACACCATAATATACAATTATTGCTGGTTTTTGAGGTCAATACAATGAGGAGTACAATATTCAACGAGCCCGAAGGGCGAGGTGAATATTGTACTTCGAAGATGGCTAAATCATTGTATTGACCGAAAAAAACAGCGATAATTGTTTTATTATATGATTCACTGATAAAATGATACAGCTTATTTTTATTAAGTCCTAGCCAAATTCAAGAGAGATGCAGAATTAAAATGTGAATGAACCTTACCAGTCGTATCAATTTGAATTTTTTTTAAAAAAATCAATTTTAGTTGCCATGAAAAAATATATAATGTCAGTCTTTTTTATAGGATAGATTTTGAAAGGAAAGAGTGTTATCAGGGAAAAATGACTGCCAAAAGGTAAAAAAGAAAAAAAAAGTGTAGTAAAAGTGTTGGAAGGGGGTCCCTGCATCCCCTCTTACCATCCTCACCTAAAATTTATTTATTCGCTTATGTTTTGTTCACATGAAAATAAAAATCATAGTCATTTAAATAGTTTTCTTAAACAATTTGTATCAATTTGGAATTTCCCAATCTATCTTTAGATCAATGTAGAGGAAATAAATCCTTGTATTGACCTGGAACATCACGTGCAGGTCAGTACAACGTAATATTTTTCTAACATAGTTGGATCTCAGCCAATCAGAGAGATGGAAATTATTCAATCATATAATAATAATATTTATATTCTGAGTGACTGGGTAGATGGAGTAGTCCATGTTTGAGGAGATTAACATAATTTCATGATTTGAAGAATAATCAGAAATAAAAGGGACCAATGGAGTTTCAGTTTTCAGCTTACTGGTCAAAGACCACTCCTTCCAGTTTAGTCCAATTGCAATTAGTCTTGATATTAAATATTTTGACCAGAATCAATAATTCTCCATGGCAACTGATCCCATATCTCATGTTTTCGAGGTCTGTGTTTGCTCTACTCGTATTTTGTATTGTTTTATGGATTTTGATTTTGAATACTGTTCGTTATTTCCAGATCCTTCATTTTATTGATTGCTAGAACATAGTTGAAAGTCCTTGTGCTCGTTTTTTCCTCTTATGTTTGAATTACAAACAATCTCATTAAAGACCTCTGTTTAGCTTTCCTCGGCCAAAAAATGCCATACAAAGGGAGCTTCTCTGATAATGAGTTTCCAGCAACCGTTTTCTCCAAATAATGCCTCTAAGCTTTAGGTTGTCATAACATTTTAGAAATCAAATTTTACTTAATACATGTAAGAGGGCTGTTCGAAAATTATTGAGAAATTGTGTATATTTTGCTTTCTTATGAACGTCTTTCGGTGAAAATTTGTATATATGTTTGACATACACTTAGAATTAATAAAAGCAAGAAATATTTTACAAATATTAAATGTTTTCTCTGTAAATGTGTCAATAGTAGGGGTGCCAGGAGAAGTCCTGAAATCAGATATTGAAAATATGCAACACCAACGATCAAACTCTTCATGGACCAATAATAAGAGCGAATATAATTCAGTTCATGTGTATAATTTTCCAGCTCTATTTCAAATTCATGTTGTGCAACTTTGGTAGAATTTTAATCAGAGAAACGGAGATCATTAAAAAAAATAAGTGCGGTAGAGAAATCTGCTAACAACGACAAAATGGGTTTTGACTTCAAGGGTGGAGCAGCCAGCATACTTTAAATTTTGTATTGTGCAATGTAGAACTCTTTTCCAGACTGAAAGACCTGCTAAAACAATAACAACGAGAAAATATAATGCGTTAGGGTTTGTTATTGCATTAGCATACATTTTGTTTCACACAATTAATTCAACCAGAGTAAAATTAAAAGCTCTGGACGACCATCAGTTATTACGTACAATATTAAACAATTTATATCCATAAAACGCGTTGCATAAATCGGTACTGCATCATTCTAAGTCATCCTTTCCCATAAATGAAAATTTTACACTACGCAGTACTGTTAAGGCTTCCCGAAGCTTAAAAAAAATGCATTTTAAAAAACGTACCACTGCATATCAAAGATGATTTTGAGTTTTTTTTTAAGTTATGTACTTCAGTACGCCAAATTCATACAGAGAATCCTCTAGGCTATATATAAACATATTTTTTTACGCTGTCACATGACCGTGTTAATCACATGACGGTCATTTCTTCTTTTTTGAAATGTTTCACATAAATCGCTTTGGCGCAGGTTATTAACACAATAATTATTAACGTTTTGTCACATAAATAAACTCGTTGCATCCTTGTGAAACCAAAATGTGCTTGGGAAAAGTTATACTATTTCTTTGGAACAATTTATTTCATATTAACTTCAACTTACCTACAAATCTGAGGGTATTTTCCGCTGAATATCGTCATCTGTTTTGAAACAAAGCCATCATACATTTTTTCCCAAGCAGGATTCAGTTAGAGGGGAAACTCCTCTTACATATTTCCACAAAAGATATTAGATAAACCCTCATTAACAACCTGCGCCAAGCTCTTTTATACACATATTATGAATTCTGCCTCTGTCCACGGGAATAAAAAAGGGTAAATGTCAAACGTATATTTTCGTACGTAGTTTGAACACGCTGACTCTTACATGTAAACAAGAGTAATAAAGCAAAGTTATCTAAATTATTCGGATATATTAGACTTTTGAAAAAATTATAAAAAGGCACGTTTTTTTTTTTACAATAGCTTTTTGAAACTTTATCTGCAGATTGAAATACGGTGTCAAGTTTATGACACTCTCCCCATTATAATAGCTCAAGTTTGCAGTGACGTGACGTCATTTTCAATTATGACGTCATACATTTGTAGTTCAGAGAAGTTCATGCAGAGAGTACACTACAATATTCTCTGGGAAGCCTTATCGTACCTGCGTAGGGTAGCAACAACATACATTTTTAAAGAATATTTCAAGAAAAGAGACTGTTTGATTTTTTTTAATGATATATTTAATAGCAAAGAAGGAAGAGTATTAAACGCTTCACGATTGTTTCACATGCGAAACCATCTCCGCGGCTGACGTGACGTTAAATGACGTAGCGATGCTGCTCTGGGTCGATATACATGTGCATGTTCATTAGTTCACCGAAAATTATCTAATTATCATAGGAATTAGAAATTTTGCACAAGTGTTGTATAAGTTCTTTATAAATTGTTGATGAATTTTCATGAAATTATCTTCGTCTGTTATGGAGTAAATGTTAATCAGCGGATTTCAAATCACCACCCTTGCTGGGCCCGTTTGTGAGGAGCCCTTGAGGGATGTTTGTTTCAGTATTGAGGAATGGAATTATGTTAAGAGTAGTCACTCAATTTCTCTCGATGAGGAAGTTCATAATAGGGAGGTAATTCAAATTAATTCCTGTGATAATCCTACCTTAGTAAGTCAGACTGAATCTGTGTCTGCAGTAAATCAAAGTGAAACTGACAGAGACAAGGATGGTAGCGAGTCTGAGTCTGAGTCTACTGACGGTGAGATTGAGCCGTCTCAACCAAGACAGAAGGAGGGACATAGTCACATGTCAGGTCAGCTGATCTACTGTGTGAAGGAGAGCTGTCGTAAAGCGTTCCAGACCAGACCTCAGAGACTGATTGTAGCCATGTATAAATGTAACATACAAGCTACTGCAGAAGTCTTTGGTAGGTGAAGTATAATCTGGCCATAACGTATTTAAAAAATACAATACAATGCTTTTGGATATTTCTTTAAATGGTAATATAAAGCATGCACATTTCAGACCCTGTTATGTTGAATGAGTTTTCAGTTTGAACTGACTTTGGGTCAGATCATTTCATTTGATTCTTCTGTAACTAATAATTAAATATCTGACTTGGGCATTACATTGTATTTACAAATTGTCAAATTTACAAAATATTAAAAAGGGTGGGATGGGGGTGTGGTCGTGAGGAAAAACCATAGAATGGGGTGAACATATTCACATTATGTAGCTATAGAAGAATGTATAGTGATCGGTGTCCTTTGGAAGCGATTTGGTTTTATTGTGTTAAGATTATATTTATTTGCTGTAGGAAAACTGTGTGGTGTCCTGGGGAAGCGGTTTGGTCGAGATATTGAGGACACGATGATGGAGGGCTCTCAGAACTTTAACATTAAAGCCGTGCTGCCGGTGGTAGAGAGTTTTGGATTTGCTGAGGACGTGAGGAAGAAGACTAGTGGTTTAGCCAGTCCTCAACTAGTGTTCAGCCATTGGGAGGTCAGTATATCAGTGGCTAGGGATGTAATGACTATGTATTTAAGAAATGAATTAAGTACCGTATAAATGGAAATTATAGCGAGACGCAAATTTAGCAATGTGTTCTTAAAAATTCTTATATTATTTTGAGCGAGATGTAATTTTAGCGATTATATAAAGCTAACTTAGGAAGCTATTATTATAATTACAGATCAAGCGCAACTAATTTTTAGTGATTTTCAATTTGAGTGATCTTGGCATCCTTGCTAACAAAGCCAAAATTACATTCTCATTAAAAATTCTGCTTATACGATATTTCTAGAATTTGAAGAAATCTATTGAGGAATTTTGAATAAATGTTAATAATTTTAATGAACTCAGTCCTTCAGAAATCTATTTTTGTTATTTGATATATTTTGACAGGTGTTGGATGTTCACCCTTTCTGGGTGCCCACTACAGAGGAGGAATACGCTCATTTTGGAGAAAAGGCGGACTCTGACAACAGTGCCAGACATTATATGAACCAGGTCCGGAAACGGAAGGGACTCAAAGTAGACGAGAAAATAGTGGAGCATGCTGAAAAACAAAGGACACTCACCAAAATGAAATAAATATGGAATTGTTGATTTGCATTTTATTTATGTCTGTACGTCTTGTTTGGAATAAATTGTTTTTAAAAACTGTATACTTTTTGGCTCCAAAAAAATAATCAATAGTTTCTCAGGCACCGCCGCATCAGTTCAAAAACGGCCTCATTGATAAATTTTATTAACATATAGAAAAGGGAAATAACTCAATTTTTTATTTTTCCAAGTTGAAAAAGTAAATTGAGTTATTCCCCTTTTCGTAAATGCTAAGATAGACGTTTTTATTAGAAAACAATACAATATATTTCTTCTAAATTTACAGGATTTTATGATTTAACTTTTAAATAAATGTTTGGAATAACATTATTGAAAGTTGAATACATATTATAACAGTGAACAAAATTTAGGAATTAGTAGATATTATCATTTTATTATACAAATGGCTTAAAAAAGGTGTAAAACCTGCTTCAAAAAGAAAAAAAAAGCCTGCCTGACGCATTAAATTTTGAATTTTTTGGCCTGAGAAACTATTAATTAATTTTTTTGGCCTTTGTTTGTGTCTTTTTAATACTGAGTGATATATCAAAGTTTCTATATGAATATGTTAGAGTCCCCTTTTTGGAAATGTATACTTGTATAGTATATTAAGATCACATCAGTAAAAATCTTTTGTGAGCTTCATTGTGATCAAAGCTCATCTGCTGTATATACTATATCTTGAGAGTATCTGTCATAGGGACCATTAAGCATTATTCTATATCCCCACGTCGGCCTCAGCGGTAGTGTCAGCGTCCATGTAAAAGTTTTAAGAGCAAGTCCCTTCTGGACCAAACTTGCATGGATGATGCATAAATGGATGGACACTACTGGACTTGCTTCGGAAGCGGGATCTGACCTTTATTTTCTAGATGAGGGACCATGTTAAAGTTTTTGGAGCAGGTCTATTCCTAATTAAGTAACAAAAAGCCCTACCTGGACCATACTTGCATGCATGGATAATGCATCTAGGGATGGGCACTACCAGACTTGCTTTGGACGCTGAATCTGACCTACATTTTCCTTATGAGTTACCAAGCAATGGTTAAAGGAGAATTTTTGCCGGAGCCATGTGACCAGAAGAGTAAATATTTTATGAATGCTTCCAGACAAAGTGCAGATTTTTTTTAAATCAAGGCTCTCAGGGGTAAAATCAATTTAATTAAAACTAGATGTAAGATCCGTTGGCATACTCGCTACAATAACATGTAACAATATCCCATATAAGGTCACGTCAGAGGTCACATTACTGCATTTTAATGAAAATGTTTTTGACAAAAGTTGGCTTTTCTCTTAAATGAGCAAGAAGAAACTGTTTTTATGTCTAATATCGGTTTTAAGTTGTACATTGTTTCCATGCATGTTGAATTTTTCTATGCTTTTATGTTTACAAAGTGTTAATAATTCACTTCCTCCGACCTACATTACAGTAATAATGAAACTCGTGAAAGACAAAAGTTAAAAAGATATTACAAGATCTCACAGTCTAAAAGTGTTACAACAGTAATAATGCATACCTCATATATAATATAGAATATAACACATTCACAGTTATGTATTTTGTAAGTATTTGATTTTTTTTACTTGTTTGTCTCTCTGTAGAGCTACAAACAGATTGTCATTTGTATCTGTACACAGTCCCCATGGTACACTCAGTCCAAAGTCTATGTAACGGAGAAACTGTCCATCCTGGTCTATGATGTGGACACAGTAATTGTCATAATCAGCTGTAAGGATGTGACTCTGACTGTCTGTGGTGATTCCTCGTGGACTGAATGGTTTGCTATTTGGAGCAGGAGTGTGTCCAGTGTACCTGAATCTCAGTTTCTCGGCCTGATTGACCACAACTACTGCTCTAGTTCCATAGTCAGACACACAGATATCCAGGTTCTTGTTCTCAGTTATATATCCATGAAACATAAAACTGAAGGAAAAGAGAGGTTTACCTTTATCATCAAACTGAATGGTTTGTTTCTCTTTGGAGCCAGAGTAACGGACAACTTTTGTTTGTTTCTTATTACTGTCCATGATAACCAGGAGGTCATCCGAGGAGGTATTACAGACTCCTTTAGGTCTCCAGTCCTGTAGTCTGATCACCTCTTCTATCTGCTTACTCTTTACAATATTCACAGTTCCAATATGATAATCAGCATAAACTAGATCTCCACTTTTTTTCACCGCAATGTCCCAAGGAGCATACCTAGACTTGGTTGTGATTAACTTGAGTAGTGATTTCTGATTGCTGCTGTAGAGTTTTATGGTTTTCTTACATCCACTTGTCCAGATTTCTTCATCACTCAGACAGGCCACATGGAAAAGTACTTTATACCCAGACTTTATGGTGGAAACAGTCTCTGGTTCATCAAGCAGCTGTTTGACTGGAGGAGAGGATCCAGCTTCTGGTGATTTCTGTGTTGTCTTCATGCTGTAGCCATGTTTGTCTGAAGTTAACGAACTTGATGATAAGGCTCCAAATTGACTGCAAAGTTTCTCTTTTGATTTTCCTGGACTGAAGTTGGGTAAAGATGGTATAATTTTGTTTGGAAGATTTCTGTAGACATGTACATTTGAAGTGACACTAGATAGTTTTGACAATTCATTGGCACCTACAGCAATTTCCATTGAATTAATTTCATTTTTGATGTCTGACTTTGTCTTGTTTATTTCATTCAGATGTTTCTGTAGAGTTTGTAACTGTGTGTTTTTCATCTTATCAACTTCAGCTTTAAGTTTCTGGACAAGTTTGTCAATTTCTCTGTGCCAGTCCTCTCCATGTTTTGTTATGGCTGTCGAGAGATCTCCATATTCCTTTTCTAACTGACTCATTCTGTTTTGTACATCAGAGGCAATGTCCTGGTAGGTTGGATAAATTGTCTCATTTAATTCATTTTGTTCTTTTTTAATTATTTCCTTTTTGCCATTGAGAACTTCCAACATTTTAGACAATTCATGACCTAAATGTTGATTAGATGCAATGCAGCTGATGCAGACAGGAATGTCACATTATTTACAGAACATTTCACATCGTTCTATGGTATGAGTTTTACATGAAGGGTAAAGTGGAAATGATTTTCTATCTTTGAAGTCGACAATTTTATGAGGTTTTGAGAAATCAGCAGAGAAGTGTTCTCCTACACATGTTGTACACAGGTTGACAAGACATGTATCACAGTGCATCTGTACCGCAGCGGTCTCACACAGGTCACATCGCATCACGTCCTGGGCACTGGTATGGGGGTCCATCTCTAATTTTTTCTGAAGTATAAAATTCCTCCTCATGAAAATTTATATAATTACAAATTTATATTAAAAAAAAATTAAAGACAAGGAAAAAAATACTATCACGTCATAATTCCTATTGAATCATGTCCGAAAAAATGAGAAATACAGGTAAACTACAAGATCTGTTGACATTCTGGATAATATTGATAATCAAGACAGTATTTACTTTTTAAATGAATTGTAGAGACTATGATATTGTATTCTTTGTAATGTCGACCATCCTACTGATCTTGATATTCATTCTTAGTCTAAAGCACATACTTTACCAGTATATGTCAACAATGGTACAATTATTCATGCAAGGTTAAACCCTACAGATTGATTCACTTATTATTTTTTAAATGTTTACAAATTTACTTTATATTTTTTTTTTACCTGACTTTAGTAATGGCGGCTGTCCTGTAGATCGATCTCCAAGTGCAGTCTATCTCTATGCACTCTGATCATATGACACATCTGTGTTATCTACCTGTCAGATGTTCATACTTCCTCTGGTCTAGAAGGGAATTAAAATACCTAAATATTTACACATATATAGGAACAATGATTTCTGTAAAAAGATTTTCTGAATTTTACCTTCATTTTCTCATGCAATAACATTCAATATTTCTCTTTTAAAATGCAAAAACGTTATGATATAACAATTAATATACATGTACTTACACATGTAATCAGTGAAATTAGTTTAAAGAGCTAGGTGTAAGGCTTTAAAGAAATATGAGCTGCATTTTTGATTTTTTTTTTTTTTTTTTTTTTTTTTGTTTTAAATATGTGCCATTATGATTATTATAAATTTATATGCAACTTAAAACATTCATGATCAATTAGAATAAAAAAGTAGAAAAAAGACTTTTACATAAATCCAATATACAGTTTTATATAAAAAAAATCATTTATTGTACAGGACGACAATAATTTAATTTTGATTCAACCGAAGCTTATAAATAGTTCTTCCATCGCAAATATGAACAAAAGAAGTTTATCAACGCTATTTTTTCTGTCATTGAAATAGTTATTTACAATATTGCAACAAAAAATTCCGACATCAAAGTCGCAGCTCATATTGCTTTTAATTTATCGTGTGTACATGTGTATATGTATTTTTCCAAAGGAAAATCATTTTAAATTATGCTGGCAAATTGACGGTATTTTTCAGTTGTGTTTGGACCTTAACACCAAGAAACACCATTATGATGTTTATTTTCACAGTAAAAGAGTATACTGTATACAATACTCCATGGTTAAGGCCTTTACCTGAATTAATTAAACATATATGAAAGAGACCAATGGAGTCTTTAGCTCTACTTGTCAGAGATGACTCCTACAGTTTAAGTCTGATTGCAGTAAGGTTGATTCTCTATAAGGCTATTTTCCGGCCTACGATAAAATCACTTTAAAATGTGATTTTTATATATCTATAATCATTCTAGTTTATGATTTTGATGTTTGTTTTTCAACATCGATCATCTAAGTCACGTGTCGCCCGCGTGGCGCAGTGGTTAGAGCGTCTTCTCTAGAGTCGCGAAGTAAGGAGTCAATCCTTACGTCGCGGGTTCGAATCCCACTGTGGGACGTAGAGACCGGTCCTTCGGATGAGACCGTATAAACGGAGGTCCCGTGTCGCAGTAGGTGCTGGCACGAAATAGATCCCTCCCTGCTCAATGGCCCTGAGTGCCGAGTATAGGACAAAATTTGCAGCTCTCCACCGGAAAGTGGTGGCGTCTCCATATGAATGAAAAATTCTCGAGAGGGACGTTAAACAATATACAATCAATCAATCAATCTAAGTCACGTGATTTAAAAATTAAAAAAATAAATGGCCGTCAGTTAAAGAAAAATTGAGGGTGGTTCTATTCAAATCAAGTTTCTTTGTATGTTTCTGAATGTAAATGATCAAAAATTGTTTATTTATGTCGGAAATACATCAGACATAAGTAATAAATTGAAAGATTTTATAAATTTAAGGTTCAAGATATTTTTTATGACAAGAATTCCGATGCATCCACATTTTGCATATTTTGAACGTAAATTTTTACGAAATTCACACTGTATGATGCTGAAAAAAGTTTGATTAGCATTTTATCAAAAGTATTATATCATATATAATTATATTGTAGTTGTATATCATTTCTATAGATGTGTTACTTGTTTTACGCATAAAATAGCCATTTTAGAAATCAGGTTTCTAAGTTTCTATTGAACTATAAAAGTTATGTATCAAATGTTGAAAGCACTGAGTGGATTTTGATTGTGATAAAATAAAACTGAAGCAGTAATTAAGAAAAGAAATTCAACAATTGCAAAAAATAAAGAATTAACAGTATACATTTATTTAATGACTACGAGTTCGGCCGAGGGCAACAGTTTCCCAGGTCTCCCCCACTACCGAGGGACAACACTTTGACTGTTTCACCGAGTAGTCATTGAATAAGTGTTTTATTACCTAACCTACTATATAATTAATTAAATTGGAATAAAAACACACAAACAATCAATAAAAAGTTTTCACAACTGATTATTCACATACTTGTCTATTAATTAGCCGAACACGTAATTTAAAGATTAAATTAATATTTTTAATTTATAGTAATACTTAATAAATTGATTGTTTGTGTGTTTTATTTAAATTTGATTAACTATAGAGCAGGTAAATAGTGATGTCGTGATCATCAAAACGCTTGAATATCACGATGACGCTTTAAACAGTCAACAGTTCATTCTGTGGCCCGGTCAACAGTTCACTGTTTCATGATCACGCAAAAACATAAAGTAAACCGTGAAACAGTTTAAAATACCTAATTATAATTTATATAGTAGGTTAGGTAATAACATAAAATGTCAATGCAAGTACATGTTGACTATCCATATACATACATCTCCTGAAATGAAATATCGTCGTAAATTGGCTTTGCTTTTGTTCAATTACTCGTGTTGCACGATATCTTTAATCAAAAATGCCATCTAAACTTTATGTATTTACATGTATAAAAGTTGAGACCCCCCCATCCCCCGTTTCTAATGGCACAACATAAAAATGGAGTAGAATTTTAACAGTTCCTTCATCAATGCATATCAGAAGTTTTCGTATATACTAGTATACGGACTTAAGAGTTCTACAACATCCCAGGTACAAAATGGACCCTAAGGGTTTGATGCTCCTTTCACACTCTTGAAGCCTGTAGGTTAAATGCAGTTTCTTTCCCAGTGCAGCGTCAAAATCTTGTTTAACACGGATAGTGACAGTTCCCTACCTAAATCATCATAGCATTTAAAGTAAATGTCATGAGTCTTTAGAATATTATCTTTTAAAAATCCTCAAGTGGAGTAAAGCAACATTCAATTATAAATCACGTATTACTTAATCCCTTTCCTCCTTACCAGTTTATATTCGTAGACAGGACTACTGTTATACTATATAACTATTATCGATGCTATCAAAGAAGTGTGATGAATAGATTGAGTCCTCTCAATTAAGACACATGCATTGAACAAAATATGGATCACATGTTACTCGTACGGAAGTGTCCATATAAAAATTATGTGTGTACCCACAGTTAAAAAGTCTATAAGACAAATAAGAAATACATTTTACCGCTTCAACAAAGATGGCTTTTATCATTTCTAGAACATATACAGTACTCATAAGGAAATACAAAGAATATATGCAATACTCATAACGGAATTCAAAGAAGTATCATATCAAGATAAACTCAACTATCATTATAAATATAAAAGATAACTCATAAAAACCTATGAAAAGTTTTTATTTCTTAATTTTTATCAGACATTTCAAAGAAACGTCTCCACTTGTAGTTTCATGACATCCAGTCTTCTCAGTCCTTTAAATTTAGATATTTTAAGTAAAAATTTCACATTTTTTTAGTAAATATGCATGGCTGATATAAATCTTAGTAAATCAACAGAAAATTCTATTCTAACCAAAAGTTCATAAAAAGAAATAATCTACATAAGCTGATGTCCTTCATTGTGAGAAGTTAGCTTTTTCTGTAAATATCGTAAAATGAAGCGAAAAATTTTTGTTTAGATGTCATAACCACCTTTAATCAAATTCATAATTTGGTGGTCACTTTTTACGTTTATTAGGAATTTACATGCAAATTTTGGTGTTGGTTAAAGGTGGTTATGACATGCGTAGGAGTTATCTAACATAGCCACCCTCTTGAGTTTTCCCATTACTCTAATGCTAATACGGACCGATAGTACCTTACTTTGTGACCCTATATCATTAAAAATACTATTGTATCATTAACCAATCATATTTATCATTAGATTGGAACATAAGCCTAGTGATTCATGCAATTTTTAAGGGAAAATGTACTATCTAAAAAGGATCACTTCATTATAAATAGGGATCTGACCTATAGGACCGGGCTTGGTTTTTTTCTCTACAATAGCTTGTCGATTTCCGTTCCAATTAATGACATTAGGCTGAATACATATAACAATTTGTTTTTCCTAAATCTTTATTTCAGTGAGTAGAGGTAGGAGGTAGAGGTAGGAGGAACCCTAAATGAAATCCAAGGGAGTGCATTTACTGAAATATGTAGCCAAAATCAATGTGGTTAAATTCTAAGGAATATATACAATTGAAAATGCTGCCAAGAATACCTGTATCGAGTAACACAAAGAGAGTTATTCTTGTCCTCGGAGAAAGTGTGCGTTCCGCCTGACAGACAACTGTACATTGGATTGTTACCATTTAATATCTCTTTATTGTTTCTAATATCAAGAATGGGCATGCGTAAAGGATAGATAGTTGAAGGAAAATACACAAGTCTATAAAAAATTAAAATAGTCTTTGGAAAGGCGGAATTTAAAACTTTAAAAGTGTGATACCAGGTGGATTCGAACCCCCGACTTAAAAAAGAAAGTTTCCACTGTTTAAAAATCAGCGCATATATCAACTGAGCTAGACTGACTATAAGAATGAAAGGCATAAATTTAAAGCAGATTATGAAAATCAGGTTTCTTTATTTTTGTAGGTGTTTTTATGAATTTGACCCTAGGGCAGGGGTGCCCCTGAAAAAATCTTATCTTAAATTATTCCTTACATACTAACCTATCAAAATATCACAATTTTATTTAGGGGCAGGCCTGCCCTGAAGGACTTCTAGGTCAAAATTCAGGCAAAAATCCACGCTTTAACGGACAAAATGGTGTTTCGGCCAACTTTGGAGGTTTATTGTAAAGTTGTAAATAATAAATTTTAGGTATAAAATGCAAATTTGAAAAATTTGAACATATATACGGTAGAAAACAACAAATAAAGAGTAATTTTTAAATGTCACTGTCAATTCTTTTGTCAAAGTGAATACATCCTTTGAAGTCATTGTAGGCTGCAAAACGGCCTTATAGAGAATGATCCTTTTGTCACAAAGAGAAACTTGACAAGGAATCATTTTTCCATTCATTGCTATTACACATAGTTTCAATCGCCAGTGTTCCTTTTCTCCTTTAATGTTTCACATACAAGGCAGCAGAGCTACAGTCTTCTCAGAGACTTTTTGTTAGCTTTCCTGAGGCAAAGGGTCAGATGGGCATTTCTGATCAAGAGTTTCCAGAATTGATCCCTCCACCCCCCAAAATATGGCCCCTTTTGCTATCATATGAAATCAAACTTAACTTACGTATATACCTGGGTAATACATGTGTAGAAGGAAAAAGATCATTTCTCCAGAACAGCAAGATTAAGTAAGTCTTTTTGTCACTGCATCCTCATGATGTGAAGGCCCAAAATTGTTCATCTCATGACTGAAATGGTTCCACAATACTGAGTTAGAGACTTCTCATGTATACAGAGAGAGAGAGATATTTTTTTCTGAAGAACAACAGGGTCAAAGTGACTCAAATGACCTTTTGTGGCAATTAATGTCTTGTTTTAATTCCAGGTGACATGCAGAAGTTGGTGGAGGGTCTGAGATTATTGAACCAGGCTGACCCATGTGTTCAGGTTCTGGTTCAGGAGACAGGTGAACACGTGATCATTACAGCAGGAGAGATTCATCTACAGAGATGTGTGGATGACCTCAGAGAAAGGTAAGATAAGTGTGTTTGGAAGGTGTCCTTCAGTTGTCTTAATGTCTGTTGGTCTGTAGACAATGCTTAAAGTTTTGAATATGGTGTTTCATAAATGAGAAGATCATATGTGTATTCCAGCTTGATACTTCTGATGTATGATTATTTGATGTGTAAGAGGTTGTATTGACATAAAATACCGGTACTTGTGCCTCTTTGTTTTAGGTATGCCAAGATAGACATCAATGTATCTTCACCAATTGTCCCATTCAGAGATACAATTGTCCCTCCACCAAAAACAGACATGGTGAATGAAGCCATCTCAGACCAACGTCAGGTCATCAAGAAAGATACTGAAGACGATGAAATCATTGAGCCAGGGTTAGTGGAGGTCAGCATGATCAATGGAAGGTATACCCTCAGGATCAGGGCGGTGCCTCTACCGGACGACGTCACAGGGCTACTGGAGGAGAATCAAAATCTGAGAAAGACAATGTGTCAGATCTCCAAGGCCCACGGTATGGGGAGGGAGGGTCTGGAAGTCCAGCAATCTGTAATAGACTCTATCAGAGAATTCAAATCTCAGCTCAGTAAGATATTCCAGGCTTCTGGAAAGATGTGGAGGGATGCAGAAAATCAGATATGGTCGTTTGGACCTAAGTGAGTTGGACCAAATGTGTTACTCAATCGTGTGAGGGGATATGACAGAGCTAATGTTTGGAACTGTGTGGAACAAAAGCAGTGGGAACTAAAGTTAAGACAGTATGATAACAGCATAATCAGTGGATTTCAAATCGCCACCCTTGATGGGCCCCTTTGTGAGGAGCCCTTGAGGGGTGTGTGTTTCATTATTGAAGAATGGAACTATGTTAGGAGTAGTCACTCAATTTCTCTGGATGAAGAAGTTCATAAAAGGGAGGTAACCCAGATTAATTCCTGTGATAATCCTACCTCAGTGAGTCAGACTGAATCTCTGCCCAATGTAACACAAAGTGAAACTGACAGAGACAAGGATGGTAGCGAGTCTGAGTCTACTGACAGTGAGATTGAGCCGTCTCAGCCGAGACAGAAGGAGGGTCACAGTCACATGTCAGGTCAGCTGATCTATTGTGTGAAGGAGGGCTGTCGTAAGGCATTCCAGACCCGACCTCAGAGACTGATGGTAGCCATGTATAAGTGTAACATACAAGCTACAGCCGAAGTCTTAGGTAGGTGAAGTACAATGTGAGCACAAAGTTATAAATATATTCAAGTGGAAATGTCAATATAAATCATTCATATCTCAGTCTCAAATGTTTTTATTGAATTTTCAGTTAAAAATTTTAATTTTGTGACAGAGCATTTTGTTTGATACCTCTGTAATGAATATTTTTATGAATGAAATTACATGAAATTGTATAATGTTAAAGTAAAGCAATTTGTCTAAGTTCTTGAGTCCTAATTCAGTGATTCATGTTCTTTATTTTTGGTAGGAAAACTTTGTGGTGTCCTTGGGAAGCGCTTTGGTCGAGTTATTGAGGACACAATGATGGAGGGCTCTCAGAACTTTAACATTAAAGCCGTGCTGCCGGTGGTAGAGAGTTTTGGATTTGCTGAGGACGTGAGGAAGAAGACGAGTGGTTTAGCCAGTCCTCAACTAGTGTTCAGTCACTGGGAGGTCAGTATATCACTGGCTAGGGATGTAATGTACTTAATTAATTAATTAGGAAGAAGACAGATGGTTTAGCCAGTCCTCAACTGGTGTTCAGCCACTGGGAGGTCAGTATGTCAGTGGCTAGGGGTGTAATGTATTTAAGGAGTTAATTAATTAGGAAGAAGACGAGTGGTTTGGCCAGTCCTCAACTGGTGTTCAGACACTGGGAGATCAGTATATCACTGGCTAGGGGGTGCAATGTATTTAAGGAGTTAATTAATTAGGAAGAAGACGAGTGGTTTAGCCAGTCCTCAACTGGTGTTCAGTCATTGGGAGGTCAGTAGTGTAAACCAACTTCTATTTGTGACAACTTTATTTCGCGATTTACCATGGGTAGTAAATCAGTGTCTAAAAAGGAAATATATAAATTAATAATTTGAATAATAGCCTTTATTACGTTGATGAACACAGTCCTTTAGAAATCTATTTTTATTAGTGGTGTAAACGAGAACCTGGGTAACTGTCGAATGATTCAAATATTGCTTAGTAAAACAGCTATTCAGTTACATGGAGAAAAATTCATTTTACATGGTAAATTTTGTGAAATCACTAATTTTCATGGGGGTTAGTTTTTGTTGTTTTCGAGGTATGGAGAGACCCACGAATATATGACCATCATGAAGTGTAAAATTACTACCAAACATTTTCAAAACACGAATTCAAATCTCCACAAACCAATATTTTTTCCTCAAACCTAAAAAATTTGACCCCACGAAAATTTTGCAGTAATTAGTAAATAAATATTGATTGTTTATAAACATATATGTACACATACTTTCTGAATTTTTACCATTAAACTTGATTGAGTGATTCACAAATAATACAGATTTTCTTTGATTAGTTTTCACAGTTTTTCACTCCGGTGATCGAAGCTATCAATTAATTGCCATTCATTCATTTATTTTGTTATTTTTGACAGGTATTAGGATGTTGACCCTTTCTGGGTGCCCACTACAGAGGAGGAATACGCTCATTTTGGAGAAAAGGCGGACTCTGACAACAGAGCCAGACATTATATGAACCAGGTCCGGAAACGGAAGGGACTCAAAGTGGACGAGAAAATAGTGGAGCATGCTGAAAAACAAAGGACTCTCACCAAAATGAAATAAATACTGAATCGTTAAATTGAATTTTAATTATATCTGTGTTGTTCGAAATAAATTTTATGTAAAAATGTTTTAATTTAGTTTTTGTCATTTTCATACTAAGAGTTATATCAAAGTCTCAATATGAATTTTTTTTCTTCGAAATGTATACTCTTGCAGTATATGAAAATCACACAGGCAAGAATTTTTCATGATTTTTTTTTCTGATCAAAGCTCATCTGCTATATTAATATATTATTATATATTTATGTAATTTGGCTGAATTGTAACATTTTGAATTTAAAGATATAGAGGGATTTTTTAACTTTACGAAGAATTTAGGGAACATTTTCAGCCAAGCTTGAAGTGAAGAAGGAATAAATTTAAGAAAAGTATTGAAAAGGACTGTGGAAAATAAAAAAAAACCCTGATGAATAAAGATACAAAATACATATGACACAACTTAAATGAATATTAGTAAAAAGTGTATCACTACTTTTGAATGTTTGATGCTCTGATTAATTGTAAGTCAGCATCCAGGTTATCAATACATTTTTAAAATATCTGACAAAATGTATTACAAAAAGATTTGTAACATTATTGGATTAAATTCAAGAATCTGCTCTGTGTAGTAGTCCCTAGGAGGAGCTTTTGAACTGTGTTTGATTCAATATTTTTCAAAAGGTATAATTATACAAAATATGTTTTGGATTGATTGATTGTTAGTTTACTTCAAACATGTACAATATTTTTCAGTTTTAATAAAATAGTTCTATTTTAACACAATTAAAGCATCTTATGTATTTCCTTAAATTAATGCACTTTAAAAACAATTTAAAGTATTTATTTGAGAATTTCCAGGAGTCATTGTACATAGCTTTCCTCCCCATTTACTTTATTAGAAGAAAGGATAAAAAAAGGAATCGTTTTCCCAGGTGAGGAAGTTTGATCTTTATTTTAATCATATTCACCTGTAAAAAAAAAATAATGTGTCTTTTAAAAAGGCAATAATAGGTGCAATTTAAATATTTTCACAAAATGAGTATGTTGACAAATGACAATATTCTGTATTATATAAGTACATGGCTCAGGTTATTTATTTATTTTTTTTACTTTTTTTGAAGAAAATCTTTTCTTCACAGCTTTCATTAACCACTCTGCGTCTGAAGAATCTCCTGTGATTGTATTTGTCTCCAAGATGATACCAGTCGACAAGAAAGTGCTCCCGCAAAACAACAAAGGTACAGTGTATATATATTTTTAGTTGAGAATGATTATTGTCAATGCTACTTTAAAGTATATATCATTTTTTCAACGATTTTTATTGTTGTTACTTGCAAGAACTGGGAACTTTTTCTTTGCAAAAACATGTTTGGAATTCGACAGTTCTGTATAATTTGCTGCATATTTAAAAAGAGTCTATTTAGGTTTTACATTTTCTGTGCATTTGGACAGACCTTTAACAGAAGCTGAAATTGCAGAAAGACGAGGAAAAGCAAAGAGAAAATGGCAGAAAGAGCAGCAACAAAGAATCAAGGGCAGACAACTGAGACAGTCACTCAGGAAGGAGGGACTACTAAAGGTTGTACAAAATTTTGAGACATGAATAGATTTGAAAGGTTCTAGTGGGTCCAGTTAATTTATAATATACAGTGTATGTATTATCAAATGAACAGTAAGTAATGTACAAGTACGACCCCAACTGCTGGTCCAGGAACAGATAAAATAGACTGTTTAAAAAAGACTTTTGCCCGATGAAGTTATATGACCCTAAATTGGGTTATCTTTTTTATTTGGCAAAGGAATAAAACAAAACAGTTGTTTACAGGAATCTCGAAAAACAATTGACCAGTTGGACCGGAGTGCAAACTGCTGCCCGCGGCCTACAGCCTTGGGCAACAGCTTGCACTCCTGTCCAACAGATCTAGATCACCTGTTGCCCTCTACCCCAGTCAACAACTGTACAATGTTACAATACTATTTAACAGCCCATAGCGCCCTTCCTGAGGTTGACCCAGAGAGTAAAGAGAAGGAGACAGGCTTTGTGTTTGTAGCATTTGCATTTAGTGTTTAGTGGCACCATCAGAAAGGGACAAAAGCTGTATGTAGTGGGGCCCAAACATGATCCAGCCATGATATCTAAAAAGGTAGACCGACTACATAATTACATAACAACTGTCCATGTAATATACATAATCTATGAAGTTATTAGCCCAAGTTATTAAGACCCTAGCCATCGAACATCTGAAATGCTTATCAAGGTAATTTTATTATTTAAATGTTATAAATGTATACTATTCTACCAACACTCTTTTTCATGATATACACGTAGATACACAGTGTTGAGGAAATAAAAGAAGTGATTTGCATTCAGGAGTTGTCACATGATGATCATGTGACCTGTGTCACAATCAAGGAATTGTTTGTATTCATGGGGAGGGAGTTGGAAGGGATAGACCACATTCCAGCAGGGAACATACTGGGTTTGTACCATACAAAATAAAAAATATATTTCTATGTAGGTCAATTTCTGTGTAAACCATGAAAATATTGGGGGAATTTTTAATTATTTTGCATTTTTCTAAATTTTAGATTTGATTCAATGCACTAAAGACATTATATTTTTTAATAAGAAGTGAGGACCTTTTTTGATGAATTAAAATACATAAGGCATACGTTTTTCCTATACTTTATTCCAGGAATTGGAGGTTTGGAGGACCACATCCTGAAATCAGCTACAGTGTCCAGTACCCTGATGTGTCCAGCTTTCTGTGATCTCTACTTTGATGCTGCTCCTATTGTCAGGGTGGCCATAGAACCAAGTCATACTCGTGAGTATCTGTCATAGAGATCATAGAACCAAGTCATACTCGTGAGTATCTGTCATAGAGATCATAGAACCAAGTCATACTCGTGAGTATCTGTCATAGAGATCATAGAACCAAGTCATACTTGTGAGTATCTGTCATAGAGATCATAGAGCCAAGTCACACTCGTGAGTATCTGTCATAGAGATCAAAGAACCAAGTCATATTTGTGAGTATCTGTCATAGAGTCCATAGAACCCAGTCATACTCGTGAGTATCTGTCAGAGATCATAGAACCAAGTCATACTTGTGAATATCTGTCATAGAGACCAACTAGCCAAGTCATTCTCGTGAGTATCTGTCATAGAGACCATAGAACCAAGTCATACTCATGAGTATCTGTCATAGAGACCATTGACCATAGTCATACTCGTGAGTATCTGTCATAGAAGTCGTAGAACAAAGTCAAACTCGTGAGTATCTGTCATAGAGACCATAGAACCAAGTCACACTTGTGAGTATCTGTCATAGAGATGTCATAGAACCAAGTCATTCTCGTGAGTTCATAGAACCAAGTCATTCTTGTGAGTATCTGTCATAGAGATCATAGAATCAAGTCATACTCGTGATTATCTGTCATAGAGATCATTGAATATAGTCATGAGGCATGAGTCTCATTAAGTAGCAAAATTTAATTTTATGTTTCATGCATTTTAGGCTTGAGGCCTAAAGACAGTGTCCATATATATGTATGTTCAGACCCATAGAATTAGCAATTACAGCAAAATATGCAAAAAATTTTATTTCAAAGATAAGATTATGTATTGTATTCATGACAAGTAATTAACTTTTGTTATTAGCTCTTCTGAGCCAAAGGCTCAAAGGGCTAATGCTATGGCCATTTGTGCGGTGTGCGTCTAGTGGTGTGCGGTGTGCATTAACTTTTTAGAATATGGGCAATAACTGAAGAACCCCTTGGCCAATCATTTTCAAATTTGTCACAGGGTATCCTTGGCCCAAGGGCTACCATTTATACTGAAACTAGGGGTGGGACCCTAAAACAAGGGGAGACAATCAATAAAATAAAATAAAAAGTACTGGTTGCTAAAAAATCTTCTTCTCCAGAACCACCAGGCAGATTTTCACCAAACTTACAGGTAATGGTTTGGATATGTTGAAGATTACAAATTATTCAAGGCATGACCCTGGGGCGAAGGGCGTGGTCTCAAGGCCACTTCAAATTTGACCAAAATTTACTTATTAAAAACATTGATATTTTGCTTACTATAAAGACTAGGATCATCAAATCTTATAAGTTGATGCATCTCAGGACTTCACATCATGTAACACATAAGTAGGTCATGGTGACCTACTTTTAAAATTTTACGGGCTTTTGTTTTTAAATTGATTTGGATGCATATTTTGAATACTTTAAGGCCTATGATCATAGAACTTTGTCAGTTGATGCATCTTGGGTCCTTGAACAATGTCAACTGAAAAGTAGGTCACCGTGACCTATTTTTTGAACTTTATGTCTAATCTTTTCTAAAATATTTAATCCCATTATTTCAGACACCGAGAGGTTAAGAATCACCAAATCTTGTAAGTTGATGCATCTTGGGGCCTTAAAACAAATTTATTTAAAAGTAGGTCACTGTGACCTACTTTTTGAACTCTGCAGGCATTTATTTTCAAATTGTTTGAAAGGCATATTTTAAATACCTTTAGATCTATGATCATCAAATTTTGTCAGTTGATGCATCTTTGGTCTTCAGAAAATGTCGACCAAAAAGTAGGTCACGGTGACGTACTTTCGACATTTTATGGGTATATTTAAATATCTCAGGTACTTATTGGCTTAGAATCATCAAACTTTGTCAGTTGATGCATCTTGGGTTTTCGGAGATTGAGGGTCAAAAAGTAGGTCACGGTGACCTACTTTTGTACATCTCAGATACTGATTGACTAAGAATCATCAAACTTTGTAATTCGATGCATCTTGCGTTTTCGGAGCATGTCGACCAAAAAGTAGGTCACGGTGACCTATTTTTGACATGTTATGGCTACATTTATGTATCTCAGGTACTTATTGGCATAGAATCACCAAACTTTCTCAGTAGATGCATCTTGGGTTTTCAGAGATCTTCAACCAAAAAATAAGTCAACTTGACCTACTTTTTGACATTTTATGGCTATATTTAGGTATTTCAGGTACTTATTGGCGTAGAATTATCAAACTTTGATAGTTGATGCATCTTGGGTTTTCGGTGATTCACAACTAAAAAGTAGGTTACGGTGACCTAATTTTGACATTTTATGGCTATATTTAAGTATCTCAGGTATTTATTGGCTTAGAATCATCAAACTTTCTCATTTGATGCATCTTAAATTGTCAGAGAATGATGATCAAAAAGTAGGTCATGTTGACCTACTTGTGACATTTATGGCTATATTAAAGTATTCTAGGGTACTTATTGGCTAAGAATTGTCAAACTTTGTTAGTTGATGCACCTTGGGTTTTTGGAGAATGTTGACCAATAAGTAGATCACTGTGACCCATTTTTGAATATCTCAAGTACTTATTGGCTTAGAATCATCAATATTTGTCAATTAATGCATCTTGTATCCTCAGAAAATTTCAATCAAATAGTAGGTCACCATGACCTACTTATAGTATTTTACAGTTACATTTAAATTAAATATCTTCAGCCCTAACTTGCTAAGAATATCAAACTTTGTCAGTTGATGCACTTTGGGTCTTGGGATAGATTATATAATTTTTCAGAAGAGCGATTCAAGGCCCTTGGGCCTCTTGTTAGCGGGGCCACAAGATTTATGGTCTGTAGAAAAAAGGTCACATTTTATTGTTTTGGATATGTTAAATAAACATGTAATAATGGAACGTTACAAAAAAATTTGTGACAAATGTTGAATAAACTTTTTTAACCCCCTTCCCCGCAGTCACACATTTTAACGCATATACCATTCCCTATTTCTAACGCAAAATCACGCATATACCGTTTCCCGGCAATCACTCATTTTCACGCACTTTAAAAAGTTCATTTAATATTTAAATTAATGCCAATTTCCTTCTGTTTTATGCTTGCAAAAATTTCATGGAATAAGAAAAGATGTTTTTGTCTTAAAGTATAACATCAAAATATTATTTACGCTAAACATTAAAGAAACGTGTTCCACGGTATTAGGTGCTTGCAGGGAAATGGTATATTTCTATTTCTATGATGTTAACATAAAGTGCATGTTGCAAAATAGTTCAGTAAGTTGTAAAGAGTTAATATCTTATATCAGTTTGAAAATATACATTGTTTTTATGCATGCAGCTTTTTTTTGTTTTCATGTTTACATATATAATGTTTATAATTTCCTTCAGATATGCATGATAATGAACTTCATGTTTGAGACGAAAAAAAAAATATTACAAGGTTTCATAGTTTTACTGTAGCAATGTGATGTATTTCACTGCAAATATTTGATTTTCTTCACTTTTTGTTTTTTCAATTGAGCAACAAACAGATTGTCTTTCGTATCTGTACACAGTCCCCATGGTTTACTCAGTCCACATTCTATGTAACGGAGGAACTGTCCATCCTGGTCTATGATGTGGACACACTCATTGTCACGATCAGCTGTAAGGATGTGACTCTGACTGTCTGTGGTGATTCCCCTTGGATCATATGGTTGGTTCTGTGGAGTAGGAGTATGTCCAGTGTACCTGAATCTCAGTTTCCCGGCCTGATTGACCACCACTACTGCTTTAGTTTCCCTGTCAGACACACAGATATCCAGGTTCCTGTTCTCAGTTATGTAGTATGTGATATAACCACCAGATAAATAGAGATGTTTACCTTTATCATCAAACTGAATGGTTTGTTTCTCTGCGGAGCAAGAATAACGGACAACTTTTGTTTGTGTGTAATCATCACTGTCCATGATAACCAGGAGGTCACCAGAGGAGGTACTACAGACACCTTTAGGTTTCCAGTTCTGTAGTCTGATCACCTCCTCTATCTTCTCATTCTTCACAATGTTCACAGTTCTATCACTGTAATCAGTATAAACTAGATCTCCACTTTTTGTCACTGCTGTATCCCATGGCATGTTCCCTGACTTGGTTCTGATTGACTTGTACAGTGATTCCTGATTGATGCTGTAGAGTTTCATGGTGCTGTCACCACCACTTGTCCAGATTTCTTCATCACTCAGACAGGCCACATTGTAAAGGTAGTCATACCCAGTGTCTATGGTGGTGACAGTCTCTGGTTGATCAAGCAGCTGTTTGACTGGAGGAGAGGATTCAGCTTCTGGTGATTTCTGTGTTGTCTTCATGCTGTAGCCATGTTTATCTGATGTTGAAGAACTTGATGATAAGGCTCCAAATAGTTTATAAAGTTCTTCATGTTGTATTTTTTCTGAAACGAATTTGGGTAAAGATAGTACTAATTTGTTTGGAAGATTTCTGTATATGTGTACATTGAACATGGCACTCAATGGTTTTGACAAGTCATTGGTGTCTATTGCAGTTTGCATTAAATTAATTTCTTCCTTGATGTCAGATACTGACTTGTTTATTTCATCCAGATGTTTCTGTAGAGTTTGTAACTGTGTGTTTTTCATCTCAACAACTTCAGCTTTAAGTTTCTGGACAAGTTTGTCAATTTCTCTGTGCCAGTCCTCTCCATGTTTTGTTATGGCTGTCGAGAGATCTCCATATTCCTTTTCTAATTGACTCATTCTGTTTTGTACATTAGAGGCAATGTTCTGGTAGGTTGGATAAATTGTATCATTTAATTCATTTTGTTCTTGTTTAATCACTTCCTTTTTGCCACTGAGAACGTCCAAGAGTTTACATAATTCATGACCTAAATGTTTCTTAGATGCAAGGCAGTTATTGCAGACAGGAATGTCACATTGTTTGCAGAACATTTCACATCTTTCAATGGGATGAGTTTTACACTTAGGGTATAGGGGAGTGGATTTTCTGTCTTTGAAGTCCACAATTTTATGAGGTTTCAAGAGATCAGCAGAAAAGTGTTCTCCTACACAGGCCTTACACAGGTTGACAAGACATGTATCACAGTGCATCTGTACCACAGCGGTCTCACACAGGTCACATCGCATCACGTCTTGGGCACTGGTATGGGGGTCCATCTCTAATTTTTCCTGAAGCACAAAATTCCTTCTCATGAATATTTATACATGTATATATTTTAAAAAATCAAATACAAAGAAAAAAGAATTAAGGTTCATAAACCCTCTGCTCACTCGTATGAAAATTTTCTTTAACTTTTATGATTTTCTGAAGCAAATATATATATATATACTGGATAAAATACAAACAATTATAGCATGGCTTGCGGGGCAAAATTCGACAAAAAAGGCACTTAAACTTGACAAATTTATAAATGAATAATAGACAATTGTGTCATAAAGAGTTATCTCTCTTATCAGAGTATCAATGTACCTTAAGTGGATTTGCTGACAGAGATAGATAAGTCAAATTTTTTAGTGGATCTTTGCATGAAAGAAAGTTTGAGAAATACAGGTACAATTCCAGATGTTGACATCCTTGATAATGTTGACATTCCAGACAGTATTTACTGTATGAATTACTTGTAGAAAGTTGGAGACATCATACTTTGTAATGTTGACTACCCAACTGATCTTGATATTCATTCCTAAAGTCTAGCGCACAAACTTTACCCAATATATGTCAACAATGAGGCAATGAATTTTGTTACTCATGGTTAAACCCTGCAGAAAAACTTTCTAATCTTTAAAAAAAATAAATATTAATCAGAAATGCAAGTTACCTGACTTTAGTAATGGCGGCTGTCCTGTTGATCGATCTCCAAGTAAGTCTATCTTTGTGTACTCTGATCACGTGACACACCAGTGTTATCTTCCTGTCAGGTGTCTTTACTTCCTGGTTTAGGAGGCTTTTAAATACCTTTAAAGCATTTGCCCTTTGCAATGCAGGATTAGATTTTATTAAGGTTTTTGTCTGTCAGTAAGGGCTAACTAAGAATTAAAAAAATATCCATTTTAGTTTGATGTGCCAGAATAAAACTCTATTTCTTATGTACTTGTATGTACAAATATATAATAAAGAATATTATATTCTGCAAAAAGAATTATGGGGTCATTTGAACAATTGAATCACTAAAATCACTGGGGTCTTTATCACTTCTACTGCTTTAGTCTGATTGCAATTTATTTTGACAGATATAGAAACTTGACCAGGCATCATAAGTCTATTTATTGCATTTACATAGTTAACATTCCAAGTGCTCCTCTTCTCCTCTAACATTTCATGTACAAACCAGTAGAGCTAGTCTCATCAGACACTTTATGTGAGCTTCCCTGAGCTAAAGGTTCAGGTGAGCTTTTCTGATCAGGATTTCCAGCATCCATTTTTAACTCACCTGAGGCGAAGGCTCAAGTGAGCTTTTCTGATCACGTTTTGTCCGGCGTCTTTCTGTCGAGCTGTCCGTCTGTCTGTAAACTTTTCACATTTTCGACTTCTTCTCAATAACCACTGAGCCAATTTTAACCAAACTTGGTACAAAGCATCCTTGGGTGAAGTGGATTAAAGTTTGTTCAAATGTCATTCAAGGGGAGATAACTGGGAATTAGTGAAAATTTGGTGGCATGCTTTAAAAATCTTCTTCTCAAGAACAACTGTGCTAGGAAAGATGAAACTTATGGGGAAGTATCCTCAGGTAGTGTAGATTCAAGTTTTTTTCAAATCCTGACCCTGGGGGTAGGGCAGGGCCACAATGGCCGATCAAAGTTTTTCATAAAAATATATAGCAAAATTCTTTAAAAATAAGAATAACAAAGCCATGTCTGTCTATATTTATATGGATGCATCCTTAGGTAGTATAGATTCAAATTTGTTCAAATCATGACCCCCCGGGGGTAGGGCAGGGCCAAAATTGAAATATATATAGGAAAATTCTTTGAAAAATCTTTTTCTCAAGAATAGCTTTTTTTTTTTTTAGAAGTTTTACATAGATTTATATTGGAAAAACTTTTTAAAAAATTTCTTCTCAGGAGGTACTGGGCCAGAAAAGCTGAAACTTATGTAGAAACATCCTGGGGTAGTGTATATTCTAAATTGTTCAGATCATGACCCCGGGGGTAAGGCGAGGCCACATCAGGAAACATAAGTTTTATATTTGAAATATATACTAGGAAAATACTTTTAAAATCTTCTTCAAAGGAACGACTGGGCCAGAAAAGCAGTAACTTATGTGGAAGCATCAGTGTGTAGTGTAGATTTTAAATTGTCCAAAATATAACCCAAGTGGTCATGGTGGTAGGTTTGGGTCATAATATATATTAAAAGGGGAAAATATGGTAAAGAGCAATCATGGTCAAAGCTACTCAGGTGAGCGACAGTGGCCCATGGGCCTCTTGTTTCTTTTAAAGCATCTCTGATCAAACAGTTTTATCTGCATTGAAGAACTGTTGGTCAGTATTTAGCATTTGTCTTTTGATGGTCAGCCTTTTATTTTCAAAATTAATTTGGTATAGATTAAGTTGTTAAGACCAATTTGATATTGGCTGGTATGATGGGCATTTGACAAGGGCTAACACAACCAGTATAAAAATCTATCAATGATGTAATTTTTAGGTCACCTAAGTAAACTCAGGTGACCTATTGCTATCCGTTTTCGTTCATCGTCGTGCGTCGTGTGTTAACATTTGAACATTTTCAGATTCTTCTCTGAAACCACTGCACCAATTTCAACCAATTTTGGCATATAGCATCTATGGGTGAAGGGAAACAAAAATTGTTAATTTCATGGTCCCTGCCCCCCTAGGGCCTGGGGATGGGGTCAAAACCACTAAAATTAGTGCAATCTTTAAAAATTGTCTTCTTTACTCCTGGACATAAAGCAGCCAAACTGTTGATATGATTGTAACCAGCATTGTGTTCTTTACCAAAATTGTGAAATTCATGGCCCCAGGGTCAGGGGTTCTAGTAGTAGGGCGGGGCTAAATGGGTTTTATAGTGAAAATGCCTTATTTCTTTGAAATTCTGGACATCAAATAAACTAACCAAGTGCATAGTTTAGTTGAAAAAGACTGCCTCTTCCAAAATTGTGAATTTCATGGCCCAAGGGTCAGGGGTTCTAGTGGCATGGTGGGGCTATATAGATTAAATAGTGAAAATGCATAAATTCTTTGAAATTCTTTTTATCTGTTGATGGGCATTAAATAAACCAACCAAGTGCATAGTTATGTTGAATAAGGCTGCCTCTTCCAAAATTGTGGATTTCATGGCCCCAGGGTCAGGGGTTCTAGTGCAAGGGTAGGGTTATTAAGATTATATAGTGAAAATGAATTATTTTTTTTAAAAAATCTTCTCTGCTCCTGAGTATTAAAAACTTACCAAGTACATAGTTATGTTGAATAAAGCTGCCTCTTTCAAAATTGTGAATTTCATGGCCCCTGGGTTGGGGGTTCTGGTGTTAGGGTGGAGCTCTATTGATTATATAGTGAAAATGGATAAATTCTTTAAAAATGTTCTTTTCTGCGCCTGGGAATTAAACCAATGAACTACATGTATGTACATAGTTCTGAGGAGAAGGATGCCTCTGTGAGATTTGTAAATTTCAGGGCCCCTGGGTTAGGCCTTCTTGTGTTAGGGCAGGGCTCTAATCATGTTTATATAGTGAAAATGCATGAATTCTTTGAAATTTTTTTCCTTTGCTCCTGGGTATTATGCCAATGATCTTAGTACATATTTATGATGAAGAAAGCTTCTTCTATTTCCGGACCCCTGGGACAGAGGTACAGAACTTGGGAGGGGGTGGGGGTGAGTGGGAGCGTAAATAGTCTGAAAGTAATTTAATGCGAGATCTGCATTTTGGTATAAATGAACAACATAATGAATTAAACTTTATAAAATTTCCAAAATTTTGAAAAATGTTGTCCCAGGGTCAGTGATTCCTGTGGGATAGGGTGCACAACTGATTAAGTAATGAAAGTAAGCATGCTAATTGTACAGTTATGATATGCAATGGGACCTCTTTCAAAGTTGTGAATTTCATGGCCTCTTGTTTAAAACATGAATCGAATTTTAAAATTGTTGGAAAGTTGTTACATGATACATGTACTCAGGTGACCTATAACGCCCATGGGCCTCTTTTTGTTATTACTAACATCTATACCACAGGGTTGGATAAATATTTTAAGGTATGGAAAAACCATGGAATTAATCTTAGAATCAAAGTTGACATGATTTTCTTGAAATCTATACTGTTTATGATAATTGTAATGTTTGAAAGGCATATCATGCTGTGGCATTGTACATTATTTTTTGATTTATGTCCTTAAGGTTAAGGTTGTGCCAACACATGAAATTAAATTTAACATAAATATGTACATGTATAGAAGTTAAACACCATTTTCTCCCAATGTTTGTCCTTTTGATGTCACTACATCTTCATGATGTGTAGGTTCAAAATTGTTCATCTCATAACTGAAGTAGTTACACAAAATGAGTTTAAACACGTCTCATGCATACCAAGAGAGATAACATCTTTTTCTGAAGAACAGCAAGGGTATAGAGATTCAAATGACCATCTGTGACCCATGTATTTCTTGTGTGACATGCAGAAATTGGTGGAGGGTCTGAGATTGTTGAACCAGGCTGATCCGTGTGTTCAGGTTCTGGTTCAGGAGACAGGTGAACACGTGATCATCACAGCAGGAGAGGTTCATCTACAGAGATGTGTGGACGACCTCAGAGAAAGGTTAGATAACTGTGTTGGCAAGAAGTCCATCTGTCTTAATGTTTGCTTGTCTGTCTGTAAACATTTTTTAAAGTCTGGATAGGGTGGAATATCACTTAGGAAACTTTGAATTGATGGACTGTACAGTTGCGCCTCTTTCTTTTAGGTATGCTAAGATAGACATTAATGTGTTTTCACCAATTGTCCCATTCAGAGAAACAATCGTCCCTCCACCAAAAACAGACATGGTGAACGAAGCCATCTCAGACCAACGTCAGGTCATCAAGAAAGATACAGAAGACGATGAGATCATTGAGCCAGGCTTAGTGGAAGTCAGCACGATCAATGGGAGGTGTACCCTCAGAATCAGGGCGGTGCCTCTACCGGAGGATGTCACAGGGCTACTGGAGGAGAATCAAAATCTGATAAAGACAATGTGTCAGATCTCCAAGGCTCATGGTAAGGGGAGGGAAGGTCTGGAAGTCAAGCAATCTGTGATAGTCATAAGTACAGTATGATAACAGCATAATCAGTGGATTTCAGTGTGGGGAGCCCTTGAGGGGTGTGTGTTTCATAATTGAGGAATGGAACTATGTTAGGAGTAGTCACTTAATTTCTCTTGATGAAGAAGTTCAAAAAAGGGAGTTAACTCAAATTAATTCCTGTGATAATCCTACCTCAGAAAGTCAGACTGAATCTGTGTCCAAGGTAACACAAAGTGAAACTGACAGAGACAAGGATGGCAGCGAGTCTGAGACCGAGTCTACTGACAGTGAGATTGAGCAATCTCAACCGAGATAGAAGGAGGGGCACAGTCACATGTCAGGTCAGCTGATCTACTGTGTGAAGGAGGGCTGTCGTAAAGCGTTCCAGACCAGACCTCAGAGACTGATGGTAGCCATGTATAAGTGTAACATACAAGCTACAGCCGAAGTCTTAGGTAGGTGAAGTACAATGTGAGCATAAAGTTATAAAAATATTCAAGGGGAAATGTCAATATAAATCATTCATATTTCAGTCTCAAATGTTTTTAATGAATTTTAAGTTAAAAATTTTTAATTTTGTGACAGAGCATTTTGTTTGCTACCTCGGTAATGAACAATTTTATGAATGAAATTACATGACTTTGTATAATGTTAAAGTAAAGCAATTTGGCTAAGTTGTTGAGTTCTTATTCAGTAGTTCGTGTTCTTTATTTTTATTATTAAAAAACTTTGTGGTGTCCTGGGTAAGTGGTTTGGTCGAGTTGTTGAGGACACAGTGATGGAGGGCTCTCAGAACTTTAACATTAAGGCCGTGCTGCCCGTGGTAGAGAGTTTTGGATTTGCTGAGGATGTGAGGAAGAAGACAAGTGGTTTGGCCAGTCCTCAACTGGTGTTCAGCCATTGGGAGGTCAGTACTCTGATAAAAATACATTCTACATAGTAAATACTGTGAAATCACTAATTTTCGTGGGGGGAGGGGGGGGTAGTCTTTGTTGTTTTCGAGGTATGAAGACACCCTTCGACTAATGACCACCATGAAATGTAAAATGTCATATGAATTACTACCAAACATTTTCAAAACACGTATTTAAATCCCCACAAACCAATATTTTTGTCCTCAAACCCAAAAAATTTGACCCCAAGAAAATTTTACAGTAATAAGTAAATAAAAATTGATTGTTTATAAACATATATATGTACACATACTTCCTGAAATTTCTTATCATTAAACTTGATTGAGTGATTCACAAATAATACAGATTTTGTTTGATTAATTTTCACAGTTTTTTCACTCCGGTGATCGAAGTTATCAATTAATTGCCATTTATTCATTTATTTTGTTATTTTTTGCAGGTATTGGATGTTGACCCTTTCTGGGTGCCCACTACAGAGGAGGAATACACTCATTTTGGAGAAAAGGCGGACTCTGACAACAGAGCCAGACATTATAAGAACCAGGTCCAGAAACGGAAGGGACTCAAAGTGGACGAGAAAATAGTGGAGCATGCTGAAGACAAAGGACACTAACCAAAATGAAATAAATACTGAATTGTTAAATTGAATTTTGATTATGTCTGTATTGTTTGTAATAAATTGTTTTAAAAGCTGTTTTAATTTTGTTTTTGTCATTTTTAAATGAGTGTTATATCAAAGTCTCAATATGAATCTTTCTCTGGTTTTGGAAATGTATATTAAGACAGGATCCTATATACTGTAAACCAACTTGTATCCTTGACGACTTTATGTCGCGATCTACCAGGGATAAACTAGTTCGCGAAAATAAATATTCGCGATCAAGCTTTTTTGGATCAATGTTATAGGACACATACATTTTAAGAACTGTTTGACACGATATACATGTATATTGGAGATGACAAGGCTCTCGCTAACTTCGTGGAAATTTCTCTCACGTGAATAAAAAAACTTGTATCCTTGACGACTTTATGTCGCGATCTACCAGGGATAAACTAGTTCGCGAAAATAAATATTCGCGATCAAGCTTTTTTGGATCAATGTTATAGGACACATACATTTTAAGAACTGTTTGACACGATATACATGTATATTGGAGATGACAAGGCTCTCGCTAACTTCGTGGAAATTTCTCTCACGTGAATAAAAGTTGGTTTACAGTAATTAAGATCATATATTAAAGCAAGAATCTTGCTTTAATCAAAGCTTTTCTGATGTAAATACATATTGGTAAAATATATTTTGATGTTATTTGGCGCAATTGTAACATTTGGAAAGATATAAAGGGATGTTTTTTTTTCAGTATAACTTCACGAAGAATTCAGGGAATATTTTCAGCCAAGCTTCAAGTGAAGAAGGAATATAGGGAAGAAAAAGTATTGAAAAGGAATGTGGAAAGTTAAAATGATTGATGAATATAGATATTGTGGTGTCATTTAAATCTCTACCTCTCTGCTGATTAATATGGAAATATGCCATTTTATAATATGCAGTAGATTTCTATGTTTAATTTTCCTGCATGAAAACACAATGAATATAATTAAAATATATAACACAACTTAGATAAATATGAATTAAAAGTGTATCACTTTTTTAAATATTTCATGCTAGGATTAATTGTGAGTCAGCATCTAGGTTATCAATACATTTTATCAATATCTGGTAAATGTTTTCCAATCAGGTTTGATATAATATACATTAATCACAAGAACCTTATGAGGATCTTTTGATTTGTGTTTGAATCAATATTATTGTATAAAAAAGTTATATTTTAACACATTTAAAGCATCTTATACATTTACTTTAATTAATGCTCTATATAAATAATGTAGAAATGATTTATTTGAAAATTTTCAGGAGTCATTGTCGATAACTTCACTCACCACTTTCTCTATTAGAAGAAAGAATAAAAAGCAATCGTTTCTCCAGCTGGTGAGGAAGTTTGACTCAGGGTATTAAATAAGTGCTTCAGATGTTTAACAGTATTTGACTATAAATTCATCATATTTACCCCACGAAAAAAATAATGTGTCTATAAGTAAGGCAATAATAGGTGCATTTTAAATATTTTCACCAAATGAATGTGTTGACAAGTGACAATAATGTGTTTATTGTAAGTAACAGGGCGCAAGTTAATTTTTACTTTTTTCACAGCTTTCATAAACTGCTCTGCATCAGAAGAATCTCCTGTGATTGTACCTTTCCATAATGTTGCAAAATGACAAGAAAATGCTTCCCCAAAACAAAGGTAGATATTTATAGCTAAGCTAGAATGATTATAGTCAATACTAATTTATAGTATACATTATTTTCCCCCAGGATATTGATTGATGTTACTTGCAAGAACTGGGAAATTTTTCTGTACAAATAATGTATGATATTTGACTGTACTGAATAATTTGCTGCATATTAAAAAAGGGTGTAGGATTTTACATTTTCTGTGCATTTGGGCAAACCTTAAACAGAAGCTGAGGAAGAAAACTCAAAGAAAAAGGCAGAAAGGGCAGCAGCTAGGAGTCAAGGGCAGACAACTGAGACAGTATCTCAGGAAGGGGAGACTACTGAAGGTTGTACAAGAATTTGAGACATTAATAATCTAAAAGTTCTAGTGTGTCTGGTTCATTTATAATTTACAGTTTTCATTTTATTAAAATGAACAATAAGTAATGTACAAATACGACTTATTTGATTTGACTGTCAGGTCAGAATGTACATTTTTTCAATATTACAATAACATTTTACAGCCCTTAACCCCCTTCCTGAGGATGACCCAGAGAGTAAAGAGAAGGAGACAGGCTTTGTGTTTGTTGCGTTTGCGCGGGTATTTAGTGGCACCATCAGAAAGGGACAGAAGCTGTATGTACTGGGGTCCAAACATGATCCAGCCCTGATAGCTAAAAAGGTACAATGTAGACCCACTGAGGATTACGGTAAACCAACTTTTATTCATCTGAGAGCAATATTAATGAGTTTTGCGAGCTACTTTAATTCACTACTTTATACTTTAAATACTTTAAATATTTATCACGGTGAACCATTTATTTTGCTTTATATTGGCAGAGAATGATTTTTTAGTAGCATAAATTAATATGACATTGCTATGCATGTATGCTATTTTTACCAAAACTTTTTTCATATTACAGATACATAGTGGTGAGAAAATAAAAGAAGTGAATAGCATTCAGGAGTTGTCACATGATGATCCTGTGACCTGTGTCACTATCAATTGTTCGAATTCATGGAGAGGGATTTGGAAGGGATGGACCACATTCCAGCAGGGAACATACTGAGCTTGTACCAAACAAAATACAAAACAAATGTATTTCCATTAAAAAAAACTTTAAATTATGAAAATATTAGGTGAATTTGTATAATGTTGCATTTTCCTAATTTTAGATCTTATTTACATACACAATAAAAGTACGTCATTACATAGAAAATATATGAAAATAAATTATAAGATTGTTTTATAGTTAATTATAACAATCATAAAAAGGAAAACGGATCAAAAATCTTATTGACAAACAGAAGTTGAGATCTTGACATTCTCAATGTCGTGAAGTCACCTTTGAAAAAAATAATTTTATTCGTTTATATCTAACTATGAAAAACAAACCCGAGTATTCTTTTTTTTCATTAGTCGAAGCCCAAGTCATAATATATCTTTTTTTTTAAATTAAAGAAATTAATTGAATGTAATCCACAGTAATTCTTATATTAATATGCACATTTAAAAGAATAAAGGAAAATCAGATATTTTAAAGATTTCTTTTTTAGATGAAGTACAGTGACGAAGTCTAAAATATTGTTCATGTACAGGTACTTTGTTCTGAAGAAAATTGCTCAGGTTTGGTCTTCATAATTAGATATATAAGCGATAAATTTAATTTTTCAAAGGCAATTTCATGCCATTGCAAAGCAATATCGTCATAGGATTATTTTTTGTGTGACCCAACAAAAACTATTTTTTTCTAACTTTTGAATTTTGGTATCTTTTGGAGGATATAATTTTACAAAAGTTGATACAATTTATGGACAGTTATTTTTCAAGAAGAAAAAGAACATATTTTTTTCGCGATTAGAATCGGACTAAGCGGCTTTAAAAAAAAAGATTTTGTATTTCTTAACAAAATTTGAGAACTTTTTTTTAGTTTTTTTATGATTCAGTTGACCTATTTCTATCTGTTATATCTTTGTTCAGTGTATGGCTTCATCCTTCGTTGGTCGTAAATGTTTGAACATTTTTAGATTCTTCTCTGGAACCACTGAACCAATATCAACCAATTCTGGCACTAATCATCTATGGCTAAAGGGGAACAAAGATTTTGAATTCCATAGTCCCTGTCCCCTTGGGTCCCGAGGGATGGAGCGAAAGCCATTAAAACTAATGCAATCTTTAAAAATCTTCTTTACTCCTGGACATCAAACAGTCAAACTGTTGACATAATTGTAATAATCAAACTGTTGACATGATTGTAATAAGCATTCAATCCTTTACAAAAATTGTGAAATGCATGACCCAAAAGTCTGGTTTCTGGTGCTAGGTTGGGGCTATAAATTATGTAGTGAAAAAATGCATTAATTCTTTCAATTGAAAATCTTCTTCTCTGCTCTTGGGTCTTAAACAAACTAACTACATACATAGCTACACATGTATGATGAGCAAAGAAGCCTTTTCCAAAATTATGAATTTTATGGCCCCAGGCTCACGTGAACCCTAGAGGAGTGGGGCTCTAATGATTACATACTGAAAATGGATTTATGCTTTGAAATCTGCTCCTTGGTATTGAACAAACATTTATGATTAGCAAGGGTGCCTTTTACAAAATAGTATTATGCCCCAGGGTCAGGGGTTCCTATTGGGTGGAGTCACTATTGATTACATGTAATGCTGATTTTTACTGATTAGTTAAAATGAATTTCTTTCCTCCCCTTCTTTGTTGATGGTATTAGGTAACCAATCCATATGTATAGTTATGATGGTCAATGATGAATCTTTCAAAAGTTTGAATGAAAATCGTGACCTCTGGTTTAAAACACAAATTCAATTGTGGGAAAGTTGTTACATATGAATTAAACAAAATAAGGAATAATCAAGTTTTTTCTGCTCTTTAATTTATCCAGGAATTGGAGGTTTGGAGGACCACATCCTGAAATCAGCCACTGTGTCCAGTACCCTGATGTGCCCAGCTTTCTGTGATCTCTACTTTGATGCTGCTCCTATTGTCAGAGTGGCCATTGAGCCAAGTCACACTCGTAAGTATCTCTCATAGAGACCATTTGAGTGTGAAAAAAGTGAATCTGCAAATCATGGCCCTCAGGGGTAAGATGGGTCAGAATGGGGGTAATATTTTACATGGGAGGCATGACTCTGGTCTTAGCTTCTTCTAAAGTTCGAACATTGTGTACCTCATGTTTAGGACTAAAGGTCTAAGGATAGTCTTTTATATGTTCAGGCCAATTAAATTAGAAATAGCAAAATATTCTTAAGATTTAACTTCAAATAAAAGATCATGTAATTTACTTTGGTAAATACTAGAGCCTCAATATTTCTTGGTCTGTAGAAAAAGATCACATTTTTGTTTTGAAAATGTTTATAATAATACTGCAACTTTACAGAAATGTTTGTGACAAAAGTTGGCTTTTCTCTTCAGTGAGCATGAAGAAACCGTTATAATGTCTAATATCAGTTTAAAAATATACATTGTTCCCATGCTTGTTGAATTTTTCTTTGCTTATATGTTTACAGTGTTTATAATTCCCTTTTGATGTGCATTATGATAATAATGAAACTCATGTGTAAGACAAAAGTTGTAAATTACAAATTTATAATCTTAAGATCTCATAGTCTTAAATTTTTGCTTTTGCGAATTTGGGTCAAAATAGAACGTTTCAACTGTTTACATTTTCATTGGTGATTTATTTTTAAGAAATAATGCATCTACAGCACCCTCTCTCATATAGAATATAACACACTCACAGTGATGTATTTCACTGCAAATATTTGATTTTCTTAACTTGTTTGTTCATTAATTGTGCAGTAAATAGATTGTCCTTTGTATCAGTACACACTCCCCAGGGAAAACTCAGTCCACATTCTATGTAACGGAGGAACTGTCCATCCTGGTCTATAATGTGGACACAGTCATTGTTATAATCAGCTATAAGGATGTGACTCTGACTGTCTGTGGTGATTCCTCGTGGATCGAATGGTTTGTTCTTTGGAGCAGGAGTATGTCCAGTGTACCTGAATCTCAGTTTCCCTGCCTGATTGACCACCACTACTGCTTTAGCTCCCCAGTCAGACACACAGATATCCAAGTTCTTGTTCTCAGTTATGTCTCTATAATAATAACCAGGTGAATAGAGAGGTTTACCTTTATCATCAAACTGAATGGTTTGTTTCTCTATGTATATGGATGAGTAACGGACAACTTTTGTTTGATTTTTATCATTACTTTCCATGATAACCAGGAGGTCACCAGAGGAGGTACTACAGACACCTTTAGGATTCCAGTTCTGTAGTCTGATCACCTCCTCTATCTTCTCATTCTTCACAATCTTCACAATGATCACAGTTTTATCATTGTAATCAGTATAAACTAGATCTCCACTTTTTGTCACTGCTATGTTCAGATGGCCAGTTCCCTGACTTGGTTGACTTGATTGACTTTGAGTAGTGATCCCTGATTGATGCTGTAGAGTTTCATGGTTTTGCCTCCACTTGTCCAGATTTCTTCATCACTCAGACAGGCCACACTAATAAGATTATATTTAAACCCAGTGTCTATGATGGTGACAGTCTCTGGTTCATCAAGCAGCTGTTTGACTGGAGGAGAGGATCCAGCTTCTGGTGATTTCTGTGTTGTCTTCATGCTGTAGCCATGTTTATCTGAAGTCAAAGAACTTGATTTTAAGGCTCCAAACAGCTTATTAAGTTCTTCTTTTTGTATTTTTCTGAAACGAATTTGGGTAAAAATGGTACTAATTTGTTTGGAGGGTTTTTGTATGTGTGTACATTGGATGTGACACTAAACAGTTTTGACAAGTCATTGGTGTCTATTGCAGTTTCCATTGAATTGATTTCAACCTTAATGTCAGATATTGTCTTGTTTATTTCATCCAGATGTTTCTGTAGAGTTTGTATCTGTGTGTTTTTCATCTCATCAACTTCAGCTTTAAGTTTCTTGACAAGTTTGTCAATTTCTCTGTGCCAGTCCTCTCCATGTTTTGTTATGGCTGTTGAGAGATCTCCATATTCCTTTTCTAACTGACTCATTCTGTTTTGTACATCAGAGGCAATGTCCTGGTAGGTTGGATAAATTGTATCATTTAATTCATTTTGTTCTTGTTTAAGCAATTCTTTTTTGCCATTGAGAAAGTCCAAGAGTTTATATAATTCATGACCTAAATGTGTCTTAGATGCAATACAACTAATGCAGACAGGAATGTCACATTGTTTACAGTACATTTCACATCTTTCTTTGACATGAGTTTTACACCCAGGGTAGAGTGGGGTAGATTTTCTATCCTTGAAGTCCACAATTTTATGAGGTTTTGAGAGATTAGCTGAAGCATGTTCTCCCACACAGGCCTTACACAGGTTGACAAGGCATGTATCACAGTGCATCTGTACCACAGCGGTCTCACACAGGTCACATCGCATCACATCCTGGGCACTGGTATTAGGGTCCATCTTTAAAATTTTTCTGAAGCATAAAAAGTAAAAATTCCTTCTCATGGCTATTTTTATATTTAAAAAAATAAAAGGAAGATTATTAATTTGCTGATAGAAATAGACAAGTCATATCTTTCATTGAATCTTTCTATAGAAGCTAGAAAATTTGTTAAATTTAGGTAGACTTTGACAACCTGGCTAATGTTAACCTTCTCAACAGTATTTTCTTATTAATAATGACTTGTAAAATCTCAGATATTTTGTCCTACGTAATGTCGACAATCCCACTTATCTAGACTTTTATTCACAGTCTAATGCACAAACATGACCCCGTATATGTCAACAATGGTATTGAATTCTCATTCAGGGTTAAACCCTAAAGAATGATTTTCCTATTTTTAAAAAAAAAAATATTTTAAAATACTAAATTTACCTCCTATGTTTCTTACCTGACTTCAAAAATGGCCGCTGTCCCTGATTGATCCCAAACTGCAGTCTATCCCTATGTACTCTGATCATGTGACACACCTATTATCTACCTGTCAGGTGTTTATACTACCTGGTTAGAGGGGGATTTAAATACCTAAATTTTTATTATTTGTATGAGAACAATGATATCTACAAAAAGAGTTTCTGATCCCCCCAACATTTCTATAAAACTATAAAATTTGATATTTCACCTGTGTTATTTTCTTTTCTGATGTTTATAATTCCTGCCGTTCCATACATGAATTTCTACACAGGCATAAGAACAATGATTTCTGCAGAAAGAGTTTCTCATTTTTCACCTACATTTTCTCATACATCAAAATTCAATATTTCTCTTTGAAAATGCAAAAGAAAGGTTTTAAGACGTAATGTGGTGACATTATCATTAATATTAAATTAATGTACTTTAATCAGTGATAATTAGTTGAAAGAGCTAGGTATAAGGCTTTAAATTTATTGTGTACATGTATATCTATTTTTCCAAAGGGAAATCATTTTGAATTATGCCGGCAAATTGACAGTATTTTTTAGGTGTGTTTGGACCTTAACATCAAGAAATACACCATAATGATGTTTATTTTCAAAGTACTTGTATCAGAGTAGATAGAATTCTCCATGGTTGAGGCCTTTATGTGAATTAATCAAACATATATGAAAGAGACCAATGGAGTATTTAGCTCTTTCGGTCAGAGATGACTCATAAGTTTAAGACTGATTGCAGTAAATTTTGTCACAAAGAGAAAATTGACAAGGAATCATTTTTCCATTCATTGCTATTTCACATGGTTTCAATCTCCAGTGTTCCTTTTCTCCTTTAATGTTTCACATACAAGGCAGTAGAGCTACAGTCTTCTCAGAGACTTCTTGTAAGCGTTCCTGGGGCAAAGGGTAAGATGGGCATTTCTGATCAAGAGTTTCCAGAATTGATCCCTCCACCCCACCCTTCCCCAAAAATATGGCCCATTTTGCTATTATGTGAAATCAAATTTAACTTATGTATACATATAGTACATGTGTAGAAGGAAAAAGATCATTATATCCAGAACAGCAAGCTAAAGTAAGTATTTTTGTCACTGCACTCTCATGATGTGTAGGCCCAAAATTGTTCATCTCATGACTGAAATGGTTCCACAATAATGAGTTAAAGACTTTGTATACAGAGAGAGATAAAATCTTTTTCTGAAGAACAACAGGGTCAAAGTGACTCAAATGACCTTTTGTGGCAATTAATCACTTGTTTTAATTCCAAGCAACATGCAGAAGTTGGTGGAGGGTCTGAGATTGTTGAACCAGGCTGACCCATGTGTTCAGGTTCTGGTTCAGGAGACGGGTGAACACGTGATCATTACAGCAGGAGAGGTTCATCTACAGAGATGTGTGGATGACCTCAGAGAAAGGTAAGATAAGTGTGTTTGGGAGGTATCCTTCAGTGTCTTAATGTCTGTTGGTCTGTAAACAATACTTAAAATTTTGAATATGTTGTTTCATAAATGAGAAGATCATATGTGTATTCCAGCTTGATACTTCTGATGTAATCATTTGATGAAAACTTTGAATTGACAGACTATACAGTTGTGCCTCTTTGTTTTAGGTATGCCAAGATAGACATCAATGTGTCTTCACCAATTGTCCCATTCAGAGAAACAATTGTCCCTCCACCCAAAACAGACATGGTGAACGAAGCCATCTCAGACCAACGTCAGGTCATCAAGAAAGATACTGAAGATGATGAAATCATTGAGCCAGGGTTAGTGGAGGTCAGCACGATCAATGGGAGGTGTACCCTCAGGATCAGGGCGGTGCCTCTTCCGGAGGACGTCACACGGCTACTGGAGGAGAACCAGAATCTGATAAAGACAATGTGTCAGATCTCCAAGGCTCACGGTAAGGGGAGGGAGGGACTGGAAGTCCAGCAATCTGTGATAGACTCTATCAGAGAATTCAAATCTCAACTCAGTAAGGTTTTCCAGGCTTCTGGAAAAATATGGAGGGATGCAGAAAATCAGATATGGTCGTTTGGACCTAAAAGAGATGGACCAAATGTGTTACTCAATCGTGTGAGTGGATATGATAGAGCTAATGTGTGGAACTGTGTTGAACAGAAGCAGTGGGAACTAAAGCTAAGACAGTATGATAACAGCATAATCAGTGGATTTCAAATCGCCACCCTTGCTGGGCCCCTTTGTGAGGAGCCCTTAAGGGGTGTGTGTTTCATTATTGAGGAATGGAACTATGTTAGGAGTAGTCACTCAATTTCTCTTGATGAAGAAGTTCATAAAAGGGAGGTAACTCAAATTAATTCCTGTGATAATCCTACCTCAGTGAGTCAGACTGAATCTGTGTCCGCAATAAATCAAAGTGAAACTGACAGAGACAAGGATGGCAGCGAGTCTGAGACTGAGTCTACTGACAGTGAGATTGAGCCGTCTCAGCCGAGACAGAAGGAGGGACACAGTCACATGTCAGGTCAGCTGATCTACTGTGTGAAAGAGGGCTGTCGTAAAGCTTTCCAGACCAGACCTCAGAGACTGATGGTAGCCATGTATAAGTGTAACATACAAGCTACTGCCGAAGTCCTAGGTAGGTGAAATGTCATCTGACCATAAAGTTATAAAAATATTCAAGGGGTATTGATCAGAATTGTGGATATAAATCATTCATATTTCAGTCTCTATAGTTGTTTTCAATGAATTTTCAGTGAAAAATTTTAATTTTGTTACAGAGCATTTTGTTTGCTACCTCGGTAATGAATAATTTTATGAATGAAATTACATGACTTTGTATAATGTTAAAGTTAAGCAATTTGGCTAAGTTGTTGAGTTCTTATTCAGTAGTTCAATGTTCTTTATTTTTGGTAGGAAAACTTTGTGGTGTCCTGGGTAAGCGGTTTGGTCGAGTTATTGAGGACACAATGATGGAGGGCTCTCAGAACTTTAACATTAAGGCCGTGCTGCCCGTGGTAGAGAGTTTTGGATTTGCTGAGGACGTGAGGAAGAAGACGAGTGGCTTGGCCAGTCCTCAACTGGTTTTCAGCCACTGGGAGGTCAGTATTACACAGGCTAGGGATGTAATGTATTAAAGGAGTTAATTAATGAGGAAGAAGACAAGTGGTTTGGCCAGTCCTCAACTGGTGTTCAGCCATTGGGAGGTGAGTACTGTAAACCAACTTTTATTTGCGACAACTTTTTTTCGCTATTTACCATGGGTAGTATATCAGTGTCTAGAAAGAAAATGTATGAATTAATAATTTGAATAGTAGCTTTTATTAAGTTGATGAACACAGTCCTTTAGAAATCAATTTTTATAAGTGGTGTCAACGAGAACCTGTGTAACTGTTGAATGATTCAAGTATTGCTTAGTAAAACTGCTATTCAGTTACACGGAATAAATACTGTGAAATCACTAATTTTCATGGGGGTTTAGTTTTCGTTGTTTTCGAGGTATGGAGAGACGCACGAATATATGACCACCACGAAATGTAAAATTCCATATGCATTACTACCAAACATTTTCAAAACATGAATTCAAATCCCCACAAACCAATATTTTTTCCTCAAACCTAAAAAATTCCACCCCACGAAAATTTTACAGTAATTAGTAAATAAATATTGATTGTTTATAAACATATATGTACACATACTTCCTGAATTTTCTTTACCATTAAACTTGATCGAGTGATTCACAAATAATACTGATTTTCTTTGATTAGTTTTCACAGTTTTTCACTCCGGTATTCAAAGCTATCAATTGCCATTCATTCATTTATTTTGTTATTTTTGACAGGTGTTGGATGTTGACCCTTTCTGGGTGCCCACTACAGAGGAGGAATACGCTCATTTTGGAGAAAAGGCGGACTCTGACAACAGAGCCAGACATTATATGAACCAGGTCCGGAAACGGAAGGGACTCAAAGTGGATGAGAAAATAGTGGAGCATGCTGAAAAACAAAGGACTCTCACCAAAATGAAATAAATAGTGAATTGTTAAATTTAATTTTATTTATGTCTGTACGTGTTGTTTGAAATAAATTGTTAAACTTTTTGAATCTTTTTTTTTGCCGTTTTGTTATGGTGATTGCAGTTTCATTTATTTTTTTTGTACAAACCTCACCATTAACTGAAAATGACTATATATATATACATTACACCACTATCATAATTTAGACATTTTGAAATCTACACTACCCCATGCCATGTGCACATTATATACTTTTCTGGCCCAGTGGTTCTTGAGAAGAAGATTTTCAAAGATATTTCCTATATATTTCTATGTAAAAGTTTGATTCCCCATTTGCCTTTTTGAAAATTTTAGAATCTACACTTTTATATCTTCCACATGAGTTTATTTTTACTTGCCTACTTGTACAAGATTTTCAAAGATTTTTCCTATATGTTTTTATGTAAAACTTTGATTCCCCATTGTGGCCCCGCCCTTCCCCCAGGGGTAATGATTTTTACAATTAAAAAGCTACACTACCCCAGGATGCTTCCACATAAGTTTCAGCTTTTCTGGCACAGTGGTTCTTGAGAAGAAGATTTTCAAAGATTTTTCATATTTATTTCTATGTAAAAATTTGATTCCCCATTGTGGCCCCGCCCTTCCCCCGGGGGTCATGATTTTTACAAATTAGAATCTACACTACCCTAGGATGCTTCCAATAAGTTTAAGCTTTTCTGGCCCAGTGGTTCTTGAGTAGAAGATTTTTTAATGACCCCACCCTATTTTTGTCTTTTCTTGATTATCTCCCCTTGTGATTGGTCATGGCCCTTTATTTTAACAATTAAAATTTCCCTTCAACCAAGGATGCTTTGTACCAAATTTGATCAAAATTGGCCCAGTGGCCTTGACAAAACTTAAAAGTTTACAGAAATTTTATGTGATCAGAAAAGCTCACTAGCCTTCGATATGTTTTGATTCCCCATTGTGGCCCCACACTTCCCCCGGGGGTCATGATTTGAACAATTTAGAATCTATATTACCACTTCCACATAAGTTTCCGTTTACTGGCCCAGTGGTTCAGATTTTTTTAACACAACAATTTTTGTCTTTTCTTGATTATCTCCCCTTGTGAGGGGATATGTCCCTTCATTTTAACATTTAAATTTCCCTTCACCCAAGGATGCTTTGTACCAAGTTTGGTCAAAATTGGCCCAGTGGTTCTTGAGAAGATGTCGATGTGAAAAGTTTACAGACAGACGGTAAATGCAGAAAAGCTCACTTAAATTGGGCCTTCGGCTCAGGTGAGCTAAAAATGACTTTATATCTATACATTTAATGTTGACGAGAATCAGAGGGCTATGAAGCTACAATGTATATGCAGGGACAAATTTTTTGGTCACTTGAACTACCTGGTAGATGCCTTTTTAAAAAAAAATTCTTATCAATGTTTATATCCGTCTTATTAATACTTGCCAACTTGTACATAATATATTACATGCAATATATTAATTAGAATTTTGTTGGGCTGTTAGCATATTTATTTCAGACTGCTTGGCATTTTCTAATCTTCTTCATTGTGATATATGATTTATGTAAAAACTAATATCAGGTACCATAAATTTTCATTAAAAAACAAAACCTCTGGCATTGTCAAAACTAAAAACAGATATTTACTTAGACACTACTGATATGTTTACTCATTAGCAAACTCTACCAGCTAAATTAACTTTATATTAACCAGCCTTAAAATGGATAACGAAACAAGCTGATCTGTAAAATAATGTCAGTGTCACAACCTTTACCTGGATAGCTCTTATGGTGACCTGTAAACGCATATACCTGAGTATATATTTCATAAGTACAATCGAACTTCGGTATCTGGAAAACTGATCAATATCTTGAACAACATGGATTTTATTTCAAAGCGGATTTGAAGTAGCAACCACTTTTACCGCGGATATCGCGAATATTCAGTTGGTAGTTCAAAAAATTCATATGGTTGCGCTAAGAAGTGCGAAATATATTTCAATGATAAACATTGTACAGTATGAACAGTATCAATAATTTCTCTACAGACTTATCTGCATGTTTATGCACCCGGGACGTATATTGTTTTTGTCCTGTCTGTTAATTTGTCTGCAAACTTTAACCTTCATCATAACTTTTGAACCGTGGAAGATGAAAACTATATATTTGGTAACCACTAATTTAGCCTCTTTAAAATGGCAAAAATGAGATAGAGACTGTACAAGAAATATGCAGTCTCTATTTTATGGTTCAAAGGGTATGGTGAAGGTATGAAAAATCTATTTTTTGCAGGTAAATCACAGTCAAGGTCTCATGATTTCTGTGTCATTTTAAAGGACTTTATTTGTGGAGTATGCATGCCAAATACGAAGTCTCTATCTCTCATGGTATAAAATTGAGCATGGTGAAGGTTTATAAAAGCTATTTTTAGCAAATTTGTCACAGTCAAGATCAACAGGTCATTGACCTTGATGTCATTTGAAAGAGCTATATTAGTGGAATATGTATACCAAATATGAAGTCTCTGTCTTTCATGGTTCAAAAGGTATAGCAAAGGTTAAAGTTTGCAGACAAAAAATCTATTTTTAGCATATAGGTCAAAGTCAATCACAAGGTCATTGACCTTGGTGTTATTTGAAAGAGCTCAATTAGTGGAGTATGTTTACTAAATATGAAGTCTCTTTTTTTGATGTTCAAAAGTATGGCGAAGGTAAAAGTTTGCAGACAAACAAACAGACAGGCAGGACAAAAATCATTATTATACTTCTGTTAAAATGTTTCCTATATAAAGTTCAGAAGGTAAAATAACTATTCTTCATAGTGTGAAAATTTCCCCGCATAGAAAGTTATACCCCGGGCGTTTTTGCTACCCAAAAATTTTCATGCAATGTATATTTTGATTTCCAGAGTCAAAACCATAGAATAATGATGTCATAAGGACTTCAGTAGCATTGTGACGTCATCACGATTTTTGTACAACTCCAAAGAAAATTCAAACTTTAGAAATATATTTACATCAGTATAATAAACTTTCTTTGGTTGCTTTTCATCAAACCCTTGACAGGAGCAAGCCCTCGGGGAATAGTTCCCTGTCGCGGGTTTGATAAAAGATACTAACATGGGATAAGTGTAACACCCCAATCTAGTTTAAAGGAACTATATATTGTTCATATATTAAACACTCCTAGTATATTGCTTTCTTTGGTTGCTTTGGTTGCTTCGAGGAGCAACTGGATTAATGTTAACAGGTTCATTTAAAATAGGCTTAGCTGCATATATGACACATCAAAGGTGATGTTTTACTAGGATAACTTCAAATGCTAGTTCTGGTTGTACATGTAGCTATAGGCTGTAGAAAATGAAGAATACATTTTTTGCTTTGGACATGTTTATAAATATGTATTCAAATGTACATGTATGTCATGAATGTTAGTTTTTCTATCAAAATGTAGAACTAATGACAAAAGTAAGATGATCATGGCTATTAAGGCAACTTGCATTCTTTAAACTGGTGCTAATTCTTTGTGTTAATGTTATTATCTCTAACATTATTTGGTAAAAATACACATTGTTTTCATGCATGAGGAATTTTCCTTTGCAGTTTCTACTTCGCATTCCATCATTTACACAGTGTTTATAATTTTTGTCAGGGATATATTGTATTTTGATGAATTATAAGATGAAATATTGAAATATTTTTGCAAGGTTCTATCATGCAGCACTCAGATAACCTTTTTCATATTATATATGTAATCCAATATCGTGATGCATTTACTGCAGATATTTGATTTTCATCACTTGACTGTCTTCCAGTTGAGCAACAAACAGATTGTCATTTGTATCCGTACACAATCCCCATGGATTCATTAGTCCACAGTCTATGTAACGGAGGAACTGTCCATCCTGGTCTATGATGTGGACACAGTCATTGTTAAAATCAGCTGTAAGGATGTGACTCTGACTGTCTGTGGTGATTCCTCGTGGATTAAAAAGCTGGCTTATTAGAAAAGTATTATGTCCAGTGTACCTGAATCTCACTTTCCCGGCCTGATTGACCACCACTACTGCATTAGCTCCACAGTCAGACACACAGATATCCATGTTCCTGTTCTCAGTTATATATTTGTCACTACTGCCCTGTGAATAGAGAGGTTTACCTTTATCATCAACGACAACAGTTTGTCTCTTTTTGGAGCCAGAGTAACGGACAACTTTTGTTGGTTTGCCATAATTACAGTACATGATAACCAGGAGGTCCCCAGAGGAGGTACTGCAGACACCGCTAGGTCTCCAGTTGTATAATCTGATCATCTCCTTTATGTTTCTTTTCTTCACAATGTTCACTGTTCTTTTATAGCTGTCAGTATAAACTAGATCTCCACCTTTGTTCACTGTTATGTTAGAGGGCTAGTTTCCTGACTTGGTTGTGATTGACTTAAGTAGTGATCCCTGATTGATGCTGTAGAGTTTTATTGTGTTGTCATATTGTCCTCTTGTCCAGATTTCTTCATCACCCAGACACTCCACATTGTTAAGTTTGTCATACCCAGTGTCTTTGGTGGTGACAGTCTCTGGTTCATCAAGTATGTTTTTGACTGGAGTAGAGGATCCAGCTTCTGGTGATTTCTGTGTTGTTTTCATGCTATTGTCATGTTCATCTGGTGTTAAAGAAGTGAATGATAAGGCCCCAAACAGTCTACAAATGTCTTCCTCTGGGAACTTTTCTAAAATTAATTTTGGTAACGATGGCACAATTACGTTTGGAATATTTCTGTATGAATATAAATTTGATCTGACACTAAAAAGCTCAGATAAGTCATTAGTATCTAAAACAATTTCTAATGTATTGATTTCATCTTTGATGTCAGACATTGTCTTGTTTATTTCATCCAGATGTTTCTGTAGAGTTTGTAACTGTGTGTTTTTCATCTCATCAACTTCAGTTTTTAGTTTCTTGACAAGTTTGTCAATTTCTCTGTGCCAGTCCTCTCCATGTTTTGTTATGGCTGTTGAGAGATCTCCATATTCCTTTTTTAACTGACTTATTCTGTTTTGTACATCAGACGCAATAGTCCGGTACATGGGATAAATTGTTTTATTTAATTCATCTTGTTCAAGGGTAATTATTTCCTTTCTTTCATTGAGAACTTCCAAGACTTTAGACAATTCATGACCCAAATGTTCATTAGATGTAAGGCAGCTGATGCAGACAGGAATGTCACATTGTTTACAGTACATTTCACATCGTTCTTTGGCATGAGTTTTACATGGAGGGAGTAGATTTTCTATCTTTAAAGTCAACAATTATGTGACGTTTGGAAAGATCAACAGAAAAGTGTTTTCCAACGCAAACGGTACACAGGTTGACAAGACATGTATCACAGTGCATCTGTACATGTACCAGAGGAATCTCACACAGGTCACACCTCATCACATCTTGGGCACTGGTACGGGGGTCCATATTAATCTATTATCTGAAGCAAAAAAAAATAATAAATTAAATTTTCTTCTCTTAAGTATTTATAATATTTACATTTCGCCCAAAGATGCTTTGCAAATAGAGATAAACAAGTAACTTATGCTGAAAATATTTATGGATCATATTAAGGGGATTTAAGAAAATTGTAAAATTTGTTCCCATGGCTGAACCCTTACTCAAAGATTTTCTTTAGCTTTAAAACGTTTTAAAAACTTGTTACTTCCAATATTTCTTACCTAACTTTGGAAGGGGTTGTCGTCCACCAATGTTGACCGATCTCCAAGTATTACTCTGATCACTGTGTGTGGTATTATACTGTCAGTGGTTTTGAAGACATTTATATATCTGAAAAGCAAGATTGATTTAATAAAGGCAATTTATAAAAAAAAAATTGTTTCATTTTCTTGAACCAACAGACTAAAACTCAATTATTTTATCAATTTTAGAAATGAAAAAAATATTTCAATGAACCAAAGAATAAAGAGAAGAAGACAGACTTTGTGTTTGTGGCGTGTGCATGGGTATTTAGTGGCATCATCAGGAATGGACAAAAGCTGTATGTACTGAGGACCAAACATGATCCAGCTCTGATATCCAAAAAAGGTTATCAAAAGGCCCACACCCCCCTTTATATTTTGAAATACTTTAACTCCAATGATAACTTATTAAATTACTTCTCTGTTTAATCTTGTCACACTTGAAAACTTTTTTCTAATACCAATATATTCGTAAATTAATTTGATTAAATCATCTTTCTCTTCCTGAATTATTCATGGAAGTATAATTTAGCTAAGCGTTTGCTTGAGAAAAGAGATGTAGCGTGATTTCTTTTAAAAGAAAATGACTGAAACATTTCGTAAAATCCATGAGCTTCCGGGGGCTTCGCCCCCTGGCCCATCACCAGGGCTTCGCCCTGGACCCACTGGAGGCCTCAGGGCGGCCCCCAGTCCCCCGACCATTTTCTGCGTACACTTCATTTCATTGCTGGCTACGCGTCTGGTTATCCACGAATGATTAGTCACTTGGAATTTTTGCACGACATGTTTATATTACCGCTATCCTGCCAAGTATTCCTGGAGAGTTGGTGGCTCTAAACCAAAGTACATACCCGTCTTGCTTCCGTATAAGCATGTGTGACAATTAGTGAGAATGGACGCCACTAAAAAATACTTTCCAACTGGCTGCAAGTATAACTTCTGGTTTTTCTTTTAATCAAGAAAAGGAAAACAAGCAAGAATTTTCCCGAATGCCCATTTAACGCACGTACGAGCCGCTGACATTTTTTTGTTGAATAAGGCTTGTTGTGCGGATATCATACGTCCATGGTATGGTGTTATGATGAAAGTGGACAGTGGATACGCTGGGTCCCCATATAGCACATATGCATCACCAGCTGGAGTTGTCATATGCCTCTCTAACTGGTCATACAAGCAACTTTCTCTTAGTAATTCGGCATCATGTCGCCTCCCTTCAATGGGTCCAAACATGTTCGCTATAATACCGTTTGGCAAAACTATGCTTTGGTATTTCAGTGCGTGGACTCTTTTATGTCCATTGAAAACTATCCTCTGATTTCTAGATGGTCGGCAAATAGGTCGAACAATTCCATCAATAAATCCCCAACAATTTGACAAAGGAGCACCTGCCATTTGAACAGCATGAGATAATTCTTCCAAACTCTGATTTGACAGCCATGAGCGGTTAAGGTCAGCGCTAAGAGATGAGAGTGATTGGAGAAAACTATTTCTACATGTTGTTAATGATAAAGGACAGAGCTGAATCTGGTCTTTCTAATATTTTGCCGTTGTCGGAAAGTCTATTACGATAAGCAAGTTTTCTCAGCAAAATACACAGCCCTTCGAGTCCAGAACAAATTATCCCGTTAGGACAAATAACTTTATCGTGAATTCGTAATGCATGGAATACAATGTGTATATCGGCTTTTTCAAACCTGAAAAGTAATTTGCACTCCTCTTCTGTTAACCTTTCAAGATCAAACTTCTTTTCAAACGTTCTTGTCTGAATCGATAATAGAAAGAAGGAGAATCTCTTCTTCCATCACTCTATCAGTAGCAGCCAGCAGGCGTAAATCTTCCATTTTGCAAACGATTACTTTGATTTGATAAAATTTAACCTATGACATCTTTTGTTACGTCACACGAACGCGTACACGTTTGAGAAAATATTACATAAAAGTCAAGTTTACGTGTACGTGTACTTGTACGTGTAACTTACACGTACAAGTACACGTACACGATGTCTTTCAAAACCTCTCTATTGATGAGAGCTATGCAACTGCATCAAGATTTTTTATCTTGAACTTGACCTCACTTTTCTTAAATTAGTGTTTATCTAAGAATTAAAGAGACCATTCAAGATAGTGTTATCAAACTTCATATACTGATACATATTGAAGAGAGCTATTTAACTGCATCGCCATTTTTGACCATGACCTTTTTTTCACCTTGACCACATTTTTATTAAATTGTTTTAAAATCAGTTGTAAAGAAACCATTTATAATATTTTTTCAACTTCATATGCTGATACATATTAATAAGAGCTTTTCAACTGCATCAACATTTTTTGACCTTGTCATTTCCTTTGACCTTGACCCCACTATAGAGAAATTAGTGTCAAACTTCATATGCTGATACATACTGATGTAAGCAATTCAACTGCATCACTATTCAACATATTCTGATCAAATTTCATAAACAAGTACAACTTTTCATGTTGCATTACTAATATTTACATTTGTAAATGTTTTCCTTTATGTAACACTACTGAAAGCAATGCGTATCTATAACTGAATAAATACCGGTACGGGGTCAAGAGGTCATAGATGTGCCTATGAATAATCGTTCGACGTAATTTCTCAGTGACGTCATAAATGGCCGACGCGCGTTCAGTGGATATCGAACATGCCGTTGGGTTTAAAAAATAATGCATCTCACACGTTAAAAGTCACAATCAGGCAAATATAAAGTATGGATAAATCACAAATGTAGATATAAGTAATAAAGTATCATTTTAAAATATCTATCAGGCTATAAATACGGGTTGGTACGAGATTAAATTCATCATAAAGCAGGGCTTTATGGAATTTAATCTCGTGACCAACCCGTATTTATATCCCGTATTTATATCCTGTTTAAAAATGATACCTTATTTCTTAAATATACCTTCCGCGGGGCATTCATGTCCTATGGACATATTTCTAGTTTTATCATTATATTGTTGTAAATGTATATTACTTTACCCACACTTTACCCACACTTTTTATTGGCTCTACTGGTCAGAGACCAGAAGAGCTTATGCCATAGTAAGGTGTCCGTCGTCTGTCCGTCAAAACGCTACTCTTCCTACAGATTTGGTCTGATTTTTATATAACTTGGCACAAAAGTAAACTACACTAAGATACATAAAATAGTGCATCGGATTTTGATATCGATGAACGGTGTTGACATGGTTACTAAAAATAGAATTTTCTGTGACATTTCTTTAAACGCTACTCCTCCCACAGTTTCGGTCTGATTTCAATATTACTTCGCACACAAGTAGACTACTCTAAGATACATAAAATAGTGCATCGGATTTTGATTTCGATGAACGGTGTTGCCATGGCTACTAAAAATAGAATTTTCTATGAAAATATCCTTTAAAACGCTATTTCTTCTACAGTTTTGTTGTGATTTCAATTTAACTTGGCACAAAAGTAGACTACACTAAGATACATAGAATAGTGCATCGGTTTTTGATTTCAATGAACAGTGTTGCTTTTGTTACTAAAAATAGAATTGTCTGTGAAATTCCTTTAGCTACTCCTTCTACAGTTTTGGTCTGATGGCAATGGCTACTTTTCTCATCCTTAAGAAGTACAAACAAGTAGAGCTACAGTCTCGACAGAGACTTCTGGTTATGATTTAGATTCATGGTGGTGAGGAAATAAAAGAAGTGAATAGCATTCAAGATTTGTCACGTGATGATCATGTGACCTGTGTCACTATCAAGGAATTGTTTGTATTCATGGGGAGGGAGTTGGAAGGGATAGACCACATTCCAGCAGGTAACATACTGGGTTTGTGTCATACAAAATTCAAATGTATTTCTGTGTTGGTAAATTTCTGTGTAAATCATGAAAATATTTGGGGAATTT
>NW_026935709.1:0-6732 GCF_032062105.1 Saccostrea cuccullata | reverse complement strand
ATAAATGATTTCTTTAAACTGACTAAATATACTGAAAGGAAAAAGAAACGCAGGGTAAACTTTTGAGGTGAATTAAATTTGTTTTTCTTAGAATAATTTTTGGTTTTCGAATCTACCTTTTAAAATCATCTTTCAAAAAGATATAACCAAATTCTCAAATGATTTTGTCTCATTATTCATAAGTAATTGAAGGTCATATGACGATACCCCCAAAAGTGAAAATCCAAAACTCTCATTATCTTCAATGTCTATCTTGTGCATTTGTGGTTTTTTTTTTTTTTGCATGGAATTTCATCAGAGTGTTTATCTTTAAAACCCTGGCTAATTTTTAAATGGGAAACCCACGAAAAAATAAGTGAAACGGCGTGCGCATGCGCCAGTGAGAGGAATACAACCATAAGTTGACTGGTTTAAAAAAACCAAATTGCAGAATTGTTTTTTTTCAAATTTCGTATGAATGTAATGATTATAATCATTACTCATAATTGACTGTTTTTGTGGTAGTGAGGTGGCGATTTAAGAATTGGCAGGACGAATAACCCGCACGTAACATGACTTGTTTCGCGTTACCGCCATGTCACGGTTTTTGGACAAACTCCAGCCCTTCTGACAACGGCTAAAAATTTTTATGTGGGAAAATTTTCAAGAGACTGCTTAATAAACCGTTGTTGCCTTTTTCATTAATTAAGCGATTCGAAAACAAGACACCATTGAACTTCCGTAAACTGTGCCAAGATTGCAATAAAATCATAATGCCTCTCAATATTGAAAAACGATGTGCATACCTCATATGCATCAAATAATGCAACAAGATTGGTTGACAAATTCGTCGTTATTAAATTGCACGTGTTTTAGGCTTTTTAGAGTTTTCCCTACGTGATGTCATAAAATTTACGGTTGAGTAATTCTGAAAACTGATTTTGATGCACAGTAACTAAATTTCCCTTCTGACCAATTTTTGTAATTTTCGGTCATGTGGAAATTTTTTATAAAAAATTATGTACCCTGCGTTTTTTTTTCCCTTTTCAGTATAATTTGATAAAAGTGAGGTTTTTTAAAATAAACGTCAGGGTCAAAAATGTTAATACAATTGAATTGCTTACATCAATTTGTTTAAAGTAACAAAAAGATTTTGGGCCGTTTAAGAAAAGTTAGGTCAAAGGTAAAATTAAAGGTCAAAAAAATATAGGTAATCAGAGATTACAGAGCTCACCTCAACAAATGTTGTCTTTAAGTAAGGCAAAGTCACACAATTAACCAAAGAGAGGTGTACATTCAAAAAATGAAAATATTTAAGCAATTTTTATCTGATTTTGAAATAGACCTACATAAAAAATTTAAACTAGTTCTTCTTCATGAAAATGTGTTTAAAAAACCCCCAGCATCTGAAGCAAATCTGAGTGTTTTCATCTCTTGATGCAACATTTGTCATTTGTGCAAGTTTGGTTTATAGAATGTTATATAAGCCTGATAGTTTTTTGGTAATAGACCTGCAACCATAACTTTTACCTGGTCTATTTACTAACAAGAGGCCCAAGGGCCTTGAATGCTCTTCTGATAAATTGTACAACCTATCACTTGTATTTGAAGCCTCTAACCCTAAGTACCGAGACCAAAGTTGCACCACCTGACAAAGTTTGAGATTCTTAGCCAATGGGCTACTTCTTGGTCTACATTCTTGGAAAACCCCAAATGCATCAACTTACACAGTTTGATTATTCTAAGCCATTAATCCTAAGATACTTAAATATAGCCATAAAAAGTTGAAAGTAGGTCACTGTAACCTACTTTTTGGCCCACATACTCCAAAAACCCAAGATGCATCAAATGACAAAGTTTGATGATTCTAAGCCAATAAGTACAAGAGATCAAAACCGTAAATCTGGAAATTTTTCTGTGATAAATTTTTAGCAAATTTGCGAGTTATTGAATTCCAAAAATTTTTTTCTTAAAAATAAATTACCAATAAGAAAATATAAACAAAGCAGTGGGCATTCGAAAATTTTGAAACGTAAAAATAAGTCAACAGCATTTTGACCGGAAATTTAAAATCGACGTAAAATTTCGAATTTACGGTATAGCCATAAAATGTTGAAAGTAGGTCACCATGACCTACATTTTAGTCTACATTTTAGATCCAAAGATGCATCTGCTGACTAAGTTTGATGATTCTAAGCCAATAAATACCTAAGATACTTAAATATAGACATAAAATGTCAAAAATAGGTCACCGTGACCTACATTTTTGGGGAAATTTTTCAGAGTCCCAAACATTCCACCAAGTTTGATGATTGTAGGTGTGAAGGTAATCAAAAAACCTTTTAAACAATTTGAAAACATATGCCTGCAAAATTTTAAAAATAGGTCACATACCACTTTTTCTTAAATATGTTTTAAGGTTCCAAGATGCAGCAACTTACAAGATTTGATGATTCTAACCCTTTCAGTGCCTGAAATAATGGGGTTTTTAAAGTTTTAAAAAGGTTAAGTCATAAACTTCAAAAAAGGTCACGGTGACCTACTTTTAGGTTAGTTGTTCAAGGACCCCAAAATATAAATACTAAGTTTCATGATCATAGGCCTTAAATGGGCCCAAAAAAAGCCTTCAAATCAATTTGAAAAAAAAAAGCCCGCAAAATTTAAAAAATAGGTCACCGTGACCTACTTTTGAGTTAACATGATGTGAAGTCCTAAGATGCATCAACTTAGAAGATTTGATGATCCTAGCCCTTATAGTAAGCAAAATATAAAATTTTTATTAATTGTAAATTTAGGTCAACTTCAAAGTGACCTTGAGGCCATGCCCTTTGCCCCAGGGTCATACCTTGAACAATTTTTAATCTTAACATTCCTGATCCTTGTATGTAAGTTTGGTGAAAATCTGCCTGGGGTTCTGGAGAAAAATTTTTTTCAAATAGTACTTTTGGTTTTGTTTTCCGAACTCCCCTTGTTTTAGGGTCCCAACCCCCATTTTAGTATAATGGTAGCCCTTGGGCCAAAGGGTACTCGTGGTAAATTTGGCACTGATTGGCCAAGGGGTTTTTGAGTTATGGCCCATATTCTAAAAAGTTAACGCACACCGCACACCGCACAAATGGCCATAGCATTAGCTCTTTTAGCCTTTGGCTCAGAAGAGCTAAAAATTTTGTCGAATTCAGCATCCGAAGCAAGTCCATTAGTGTGCATCCTAAGATGTATCATCCATGCAAGTATGCTCATTATAGGGCTAAAGTTAATTGGAAATGAAACATGCATCAAAAACTAACATTTTCACTCTGACATCAACAAAAAAGGGGGTCAGATTCAGCATCCAAAGCAAGCCCGGTAGTATGCATCCTTATATTTATCATCCATGCAAGTTTGGTCATTAAAGAATCATAGATACTTGGAAATGAATCATGCATTAACTTTAACCTATTCACTCAACTGGAAAATGTAGGTCAGATACAGCATCCGAAGCAAGCCTGGAAGTGTACATCCTTACGCATGTGAGTTAAGGCTACATATGGAAATTTCTATACAAATTATCTCATTAAATTCCATAATTGCTCCACCTACCGCACAGAAAATGTTAAGACTTGTTTTCTAATACATTCTTGTTACCCACGACATGCGATAGCCAGTACACATTATGACGTCATATTATGACGTAATCGACCTGTACTACACAAGTTTATAAGAAACATTAACAAAATCGCTTCAGCGCAAGGGCATACCTTACTTTGTTTTACAGAAACAAGGTATCAAAAGACGCAGGATATTCCAAGGATTTAAGATATTGCTGCACAAATGTCAGCAGTGCAACTGGTTACTTACTATTCGTACAGTTTTAACTTTTAAAAGGGTAAAAAATTCACTGTCCAGGGTAAGTTTCCTAACATTTTTATCAATTGAGAAAGTGCATAGGATTTGTGCAGCAATTTTATTAATTTTAAGAATATTCACCTTAATATTATACATTGTTTATTTTAAATTAGATAGGATAAGCCCTTGCGCCGACGTGATTTGTTTATATGATTTAATACCTTGAATGGGGAAAACAATGACGTCATAATAACGTATAATGTACACTTGCATTAATAAACTGTGGGTACTGAGTATGTATTAGAAAATCAATTTGAACCTTATCTGTACATAAGATATACAAATTATGAATTTTCATTAGCTTATTTGCATAAAAATATCCATATTTAGCCTTAACTCACTTGCGTATATGTATAATCCATGCAAGTTTGGTCAACATTGGACTTATAGTTACTTGGAAATGAAACCTGCACCAAAAACTTTAACCTGTTCACTAAACCGGAAAATGTATGTCAGATTCAGCATCTGAAGCAAGCCCTGTAAAGTAAAGTAGATGTATCATCCATGCAAGTTTGGTCAACATAGGGCTTATAGTTACTTGGAAATGAAACCTGAACCAAAAAACTCACCAAAAAAGTTAACCTGCTCCAAAAACATTAACCTGGTCATTCCTTAATGCTGAAATTGCAGCATCTGAAACTTTGACTGGTACAATGAAACACACTAGAACCATCTTCCATGCATGTCTAATCAATATAAGACATAGAAGTACTTAAAAAGACAAGAGGCCCAGGGGGCCCCAGGTACCTGAGCACATTGGCTAGGAAAAAGCACATATCAGATCAGAAATACTGGGGGGGGGGGGGGGGGGGGGGGGTTTAAATTAAACCCCCCGGGGGTTCATGATTTGAATAAACTAGAATCTACACTACCTGAAGATGATTCCATATAAATATCACTAATCATAGCTTTGAAAGTACTTGAAAAGAAGATTTTAAAAGGTTTCCCTATAAATCCTTATGTAAAACTTGGGGGGATTTGGCCCCCCCCTAGCCCCGGGGGTCATGATTTGTACAAACTTGAATCTACACTACCTGGGGTGATTCCACATGAGTTTCATCTTTCCTGGGCCCGTGGTTCTTAAGAAGAAGATTTTTAAAGATTTTTCCTATATATTCCTATGTAAAACTTTGCTCGGCCATTTTGGCCCCACCCTAGCCCCGGGGGTCATGATTTGAACAAACTTGAATTTACACTACCTGAGGATGATTCCACATGAGTTTCATCTTTCCTGGCCGAGTGGTTCTTGAGAAGAAGATTTTTAAAGATTTTTCCTAGATATTCCTATGTAAAATTTGGGGCCCATTTTGCCCCCACCCTAGCCCGGGGGGTCATGATTTAAAAAAATTAATCTACACTACCTGAGGATGATTCCACATGAGTTTCATCTTTCCGGTACAGTGGTTCTTGAAAAAAAATTTTTTAAAATTTTTCCAAATTTTTCCTATGAAAATTTGGGTCCGCCATTTTGATCCCACCCTAGCACCGGGGGTCATGATTTGAACAAACTTGAATCTACACTACCTAGGATGATTCCAAATGAGTTTCATATTGCCTGGCCCAGTGGTTCTTAAGAAAAAGTTTTTTAAAGATTTTTCCTAGATATTCCTTTGTAAAACTTGGGTAGCCATTTTGGCCCCCCCCTGCCCCGGGAGTCATAAACAAACTTGAATTTACACTACCTGAGGATGTTTCTACATACGTTTCATCTCTCCTGGTACAGTGGTTCTTGAGCAGAAGATTTTTAAAGATTTTTCCTATTTTTTAGTAAAACTTGGGTTGGCCATTTTGGCCCCACCCTACCCCCGGGGGTATGTTTGAACAAACTTGAATCTACACTACCTGAGGATGATTCCACATGAGTTTCATCTTTCCTGGCCCAGTGGTTATTAAGAAGAAATTTTTTTTAAAAATACCATTAATTTTTTTTAATTCATAATTATCTCCCCTTGGAAAAAGGTGTAGCCCTTCATTTGAACAAACTTGAATCCCCTTTACCCAAGGATGCTTTGTGGCAAGTTTGGTTGAAATTGGCCCAGCGGTTCTTGAGAAGAAGTCGAAAATGTGAAAAGTTTACGGACAGACAGCCCGGACGGACAAAAACGGAGGGACAAAATGTGATCAGAAAAGCTCACTTAGCCTTCGGCTCAGGTGAGCTAAAAACTGCTCCAAAAAATTTAAACCCTAAACCGGGGGACGTAGCCGACACCCATGCCAACACAGATGCCGAGGGTATACATAAGCTCCCCCCAAATTTGTTGAGGTGAGCTAAAAATGTTTATGCAGTTGCATATCTCTCATCAGCATGTATCGACATATGAAGTTTGATAAAAATATTTAGAATGTTTTTTTTTAAATAAAACTAACTTAAACACAATTTTATAAAAGTGAGGACAAGGTCAAATAAAAGGTCATGTAAAAAATATTGATGCAGTTGAATTGCTTACGTCAGTATGTATCAGCATATGAAGTTTGATGCTAATTTAGGAAATGTGAGGTCAAACGTCAAAGGAAAGGTTAAGGTAAAAAATGTTGATGCAGTTGAATTGCTCTTATCACTATATAGTAACATTTAAAATTGAATAAATATATCTTGAATGGTATTTTTAAAACTGAGCTTAACACTTATTAAAGATAAGTGGGGTCAAGGTCAAAGGAAAGGTCAAGGTCAAATAAAGGTCAAGGTAAAAATGTTGATGTGTTTGAATTACTTACATTAGTATGTATCAGCATATGAAGTTTGACACTGAAAAGTGAAGTCAAGATCAACAGAAAGGTAAATGTAAAAAATGTTGCATATTTCTCATCAATATGTATCATCATATGAAGTTTGATTAAACTATCTAGAATGTTATCTTTAAAATTGAG
>NW_026935708.1:0-6615 GCF_032062105.1 Saccostrea cuccullata | reverse complement strand
GGGATATGAGAACAATCTCTATGGGGGAAATCTAACACCAACACACTGACAGTGTACAAGTATCCACAGTAAAATACAAAAAATAACATTGCAGTTAAGTACAATGTATTTTTTATACAACCATTCTGTTTGTTTACATGTCTTTTTCTATTATTTTTCATTATTAAAAAAGTAGACATCTTGAATTGTGTTTATCAGTGGTGTAATGGAAAGGAATTAAATGAATTAATGAGTTAAACAATAACTGTTAAGTTTAAAAACACTATAGTTTGAAAATAATCTAGTTGTTATACAACTATGCTTATTCGTAAATTCAAATGATATATTTTCAGTCAATTTTTATACTAATAATTTAACAGTTGATAAATAAATAAAGTCCACTGGGTTTTGTTCAGTTTACATGTTGGTGTATATAATTTGGGAGCAATCTTTATATATAGCGTATATATCTAAAATGGCCCTTTTGGGTTAATTTCCAACATGCACATTGTCGTATAGTTGTATTTAATATGTACGGTATGTACATTGATTTACATTTATGAGAGCAACGTATTGTCATGGCACAACATTAAACAATTTCGATGCATTAGATGCATCATCCAATCAAGTTTGGTTCAGTAGGGCTTGAATTAACTTGGGAACAAAAATAAAGTCAATCCAGCATCCGAAGCAAATCTGGAGGTCCATCCCTAAATGCATCATCCATGCAAGTTTGGTCTAAGTTGGGGTTATAGTTCTTTAGGAATGGACCTGCTCCAAAAACCTGGTCACTCATCTGAAAAATGTAGGTCAACCCAGAAACCCCACGGGGGAAGCGAGTCTGGTAGTGTTCATCCTGAATGCATTTCCCACAAGGTTGTATCAACATGTGAAGTTTGATTACACCATCTTGAATTGTATGTTTAAATCTAGCTTAACACAAATTTTAAAAAAAGTGGGGCAAATGAAAGGTCGAGGAAAAAAAAATGTTGATGAAGTTGCATAGCTCTCATCAATATCTATCAGCATATGAAGTTTGATGAAAATATCTTGGATAGTGTCTTTGAAACTTAAATTTAAACAGAGTAAACATAAAGTGTGCGGAAAGACGGAAGGACAGAAGGAGGGAAAAAGACGGAAACTTTCATGACAAACACTATATGCCCCAGCCATATTCAGGGCATACATAAAAACATTATTCCACACATGGAGATTTATTTACTAAGAGAATCTTTATTTCATCCTAATATACACTTCTATAACGTTAACTACAAAATTTCAAAAACAGCGATGGAAATTTGCCCTGTTTCCCTTTACCTGTAACTGAGCGGCCGGTAGGTTATGTCGGCCACCATCTCCGTACACGGATTTTCCCCCAAACGTGGATTGAGCTCCAGGAAGTGGAACGTCTCTGCTCCTCATTATAAACTCTCCTACAGAAAAAATATAATACACACATTATACAGATACTCCACCGTACCGGCACGACGACCGCACCATCTTAGCCAGGGTCACTGCAGCCTGGGGAAAAATAATTATACATTAATAGCTATATAATGATAATTCGTGACCAATGAATTTTTCTCTTGCTCAATGTCTCAGAGTTCATTGACAGTCAATTCTTGTTATCCCAAACTCAATTGGATTGGAAAAAATATGTAAAAGTAAATAAGGATTTGCGAAGCATGGGTGGAACATTTAAAGAATTAAATGTTGGGGACCTCAAAATCACTTCGGGATATTAATATTCGTAATATTATATTAAAGGTATTAAAGTTAGACTGTATTTTAAATACAAATTGAAAAAAAAGTATTTTCTATACTATGAGGGGAAATAGTATTTTACTTGGCATACAAAGTCTTGAAATAGTTTATATTTAAAACAGATTTTACCACAGTAACCCCAAAGCTCTAATTACCTGTTCCATTTTTTAAAAACACCTTGGTTTGGGCCAAGAGGCGGGCGCCTCCTCAATGATCTTCATTTTCCCCTTGGATAGCAGTCCCTCCCAAACAGAGAGATGGCGTTCCCGGGAGTTATGGGCCCAAAGGACCCTACCTCCAGGTGACGCGCGTGGGTCGCCAGCTTCATGATGAAGAGGGGGGATCCCGGGCCCCAGCCTGCACCAAATTTTTAGAACACAGGATTCCTTTTTTCTTTTAGATCCATCAAAATTAGAGAACTTGTTGATAAAAGCTTAGAATTAAAACTAATATTGAAAAAATTCTGTTGGAAACAAAATGAGTGTATTTCTTTATAAGCAGATTTAACACCGATTTCAATTTGGCATTATCAACAAGGGATCTGAGGGGGCTAAAATTGAATATCCATTTGCCTATACTTTTTATTCCTTTCTAATTGTTATCACTATCTCTCTTTACATTATAAAACTGTTAAAACTACCTCTCACTTAAAACAAAATTTCACCATTTTTTTTTGGGAATAAACTCTATGAATTTGCATCTCACTATAATTTCTATTATAAGGTTTCTCTCTTTATTCTTCACTTGCTTAAGTCTTCTTGCAATTCTTTGGGCCCCTAAAAAAATAAAAAAAACCTTTTTCTATTCCATACCTGTCTGAAGAGTTTGGGGGAAGTCGTCGGCATTCTCTGCCTTCCTGATGCCCTTCCCTCCCCCTCCCTCCAGGCTTTGATCATCACAGGAAACCCGATCTATTCCCCTATTAACCCCTGCCCAGTCCGCGACACACCCCTTCCTGTAGAGGTCCTGGGGCACGTTCACAGGCTTATTGTCACTCTTAGAGTAGTTCAGGGTCAAGCCTGGAATGAAAATGTTCATAAAGTTATCTTCATGGGGTCCAATTTACATGGTTTAGGGAAAAAAAGACTGGTTTTAGGAGATTTGTTTTTTGTGATTGTGACATTAAAGATATTAACATTAACATGATATTTCTTCAAGTTTTATCATTTAGTGAATGTAATAAATTTGTGACATGAATCTCATTATACCAGACAGCAATGAGAATTACAATATTACAGCATTATACAAGTATATATTAAGTATATTTCAATCTCATTTTTTACACTTTCAAAAAAATGACTTTTTTAATTAATTAATTATTTTTAATAAAATCATTAGTGAACATTGATATAAATTATATAAAATACCTATCCACTCCATGGCATGGTGGGGACTTTTGCTGTCTGGGCTACAATAAAGGGGGCAATCTTGTCCCCCCGGGCCCACATATCCCTCGGTGGACCTGTACAAAAACAAGAAAGATTACTCTACACCTTATGTGAATCGAGTTAGACAAATAACAAATTAGTATTTCTTTACAAAATACACTCAAAAATAATTTCCACAAAAAATTGAAAGTGTCTACAGACAATGATACCTAAAAGTGTGTCTTAAAATTGATTAATTTTACAGATAAATATGATTCCATTTCTATGGAGGAGTTCTGGTAACTTTGGAATCTCTGAAGCATGGTCCCAGCCAGCCCAAACAGCCTGCAAAAAAAGAAAAGAGAGCATTTAGTTTACTGGTAATACATGTTTAATACATGTATATACACAGCCAAATTATACTGAACAACAACATAAATCAACAATCTGAGTAAACTATAATAGTTAAAATGTCTTAATTAGTAGTGTATATTTGATAGATCTAATTATGTGTGCAATCCCCCATCAAATACTTTCTTCGGCCATCCGCCCGTGGAACACCCTTTTAGTTTACTGGTAATACATGTTTAATACATGTATATACACAGCCAAATTATACTGAACAACAACATAAATCAACAATCTGAGTAAACTATAATAGTTAAAATGTCTTAATTAGTAGTGTATATTTGATGAGATCTAGATTCATCGTGTGCAGCACTCCCGGATCAAACTATCTTCTCTTGGCCATCCGCCCGTGGAACACCCTGCCAAACACAATACGGCTATCCGCCTGTGGAAAACAATAACTGTCTTGCCAACCCTAGGGACCTTCAAGGCAGGGATCCAGACACCCAGTCAAACGACCTTGGTTTTTAATTGTGAATACAGACTTTTAAGTGTACAGTCCTTAGTCACTGTATGTACAGAAGTTCGACAATATTCAGTCAACAGAGAAATGAGCTTAAGAAGAAGATTTTTTAACAGTCATTTATGTGTAATATTCGCATAAAAGACGGTCTGTGGTCTGGAGGTCCAAGGGTTACTTCACTGCGCCAGGTTCGAGAAAATTCGACTTCAGCATCTGAGGCACTTATACTCCAAAGATTTCATTCTTTTGTTCTGATCAAGAGAGTGATAAATCTAATGTATGGGAAAAATCTGGTCATTTATTGTGTATGGCGGTTTTGATGCTGGGAATGGCAAAGGGAAGGGGGTAGGGGAGTTATGTGTTACCTTCTGAATTTAAAAAATGACATTCAATATTCTTATGAAAGCTTTGATGTTTCGAAATAAAGTTTTACCTACTGTCTTCATTTTTGAAAATCATTACACAAAATATTCAGATACATTTATTTGTATTTCACTGCTTGTTGTATTTCTTATGCGAGTCAGTATAATACGAGATGAAATCTTGTATCAAAGAACACTAAGTTGATAAGATAGACAGTAGCAACAACCAATCACTGTACAGGACTGTAACAACGGATTTAATTGGGTGAGGGGACAGACACCTTACTATCGCATAAGCTCATCTGGTCTTCAACCAGTAGAGCTAAAAGTAAAGAAACAAAACATTTAAACTTTTAAAACTCAAAACCCTTTTTTCAAAGGGATGGTGGCAACAGAAAAGTGAAGCAGCCAATCAAAGCATCAAAATGAAAATTTCAATATCGAAAGATAAATATTCAGAAACACATAGGGGGTCAGCCCCCTCCTTCCACCACTGTATACTACCAGCCTTTATCTAATTTTAACAGTTTTGAATTCCCTCTCTAGTATTTGTGTAGCTAAAATGAGATGGAAAGACAAATAATTCTCGAGCACATGTAAACAACAGAAGAACTATAATAAAATTCAAAAAACATCCGGAAAAACAATTCTGCATTCACCACAGTGTCAGTATAATACGAGATGAAATCTTGTATCAAAGAACACTTAGTTGATAAGATAGACAGTAGCGACAACCATTCACTGTACAGGACTGTAACAACGGATTTAATTGGGTGAGGGACAGACAGACACCTTACTATCACATAAGCTCATCTGGTCTTCAACCAGTAGAGCTAAAAATAAAGAAACAAAACATTTAAACTTTTAAAACTCAAAACTCTTTTCAAAGGGATGGTGGCAACAAAAAAGTGAAGCAGCCAATCAGAATCAGAGCATCAAAATGAAAATTTCTATACCAAAAGATAACATGGGGGGGGGGGGGGTAGCCCCCTCCTTCTACCACTGTATACTACCAGCCTTTATCTAATTTTAAAAGTTTTAACTTCCCTCTCTAGTATTTGTGTAGCTAAAATGAGATGGAAAACACAAATGATCTTTACATATCCTGTCTATATTAGTACAGACATCAGAAGCATTATATCCTATATCTCTAACCATCTGTTTAAGTGAGAGGAAAAAACTAAACAGTTAAGGACAGATGATACAATTTTTTGTCAAAAATTTTGAAAAAAGTCATTTGTGTCATGTTTAAATGTATAAAATAAATAAATTTCACCGCATATTTTTTAAAATTTTTATTCAAAATTGCACAAAAATGGAATTTGAAGTGAAAAATATTCGTATAGAATAATAAAGATGGCTTCAGAAGGGTAGCATTTGAATGTCACAGAAGGTTTACATTTTCTTTATATTCTAGAAATTTATTATTTGCATCATTTGCAGTGAAATTTAGTCAAGAAATATTTACCAATCCAGGCATCCATTTTTTGTTTGTATCATCTGTCCTTAATTCCTACATTTTCTTCCTTAACCATGTAAGGAAAACAAAAAATATGCAATAATTATTGACATCTTTTTATTAAAATTCACCACATTGCTAGGTGAAGCAATATATCACTTTTACATTCAATTATTAAATTTGTGTTCAATATACCAAAGAACAAGAGCCACGAAGCATCAAAATCCGCACCGTATTCAACATTTATGAATTTTTGTTGAATGACAGTCTAGTATGTGTACGTTGTAGAACAGTTTATGTTTTAACTATATCTTTTATAGTTTTCATTTTACAGGTGTTTAAAATAAGCATTGTTTTTTCGAATGAAATACGTTAACGTCATGACGTTGACGTTAAACACGTTAAATACAGGACGTTGAAATTATTTATAAGAGGTAACAAATTTACACTGATGGAAAATCATTCACAAGAGTAGAATAAGAATAATATTGAATATTTTATCGAGTGTTATAGGGGATGGTGAGGTGGGCGTGTTGTTTTTGTTGTGAAAAAAGAGAGGTTACGTGTATAAGCTGGAATTTTTAGCAATTTTTTAGATGATGTAATTTTTCATTATTTTTTTTTCTTAAATAAATGATGTTAAAGACTTTATACCGCTTAGTATTTTCTTATCGTGAGAATCCAAGTTCACAAAAATAATTAATATTTATAAAGGGAAAAAGGAATTAAAAAAGGTTTCACCCGAGATTACGTATAGAATAAATAACATAAAGTACATGTATATTATAAAATTAAAAAAAAAAACAGGTTGAT
>NW_026935707.1:0-6650 GCF_032062105.1 Saccostrea cuccullata | reverse complement strand
TCTCTGATTATTTAAGAAAATCCTATTGATAGCATTTAATTTTGACAAAATAAATCATACAATTCGAAAAATTATTTTTTTTTAAAATAGACCAGGTGGTCGATCTATTTATAATTTCATTTTCGCAAAATAGAGTTACTGTAAAGTGTTTTTATTTTGACAATCACTCTCTGCTTAACCGTGATATGATTATTTTATTAATTTATTTCAGTATCTATTAATAAATAAATTTATTTATTCATGAAATACGCTATTTTTTTATTCTTCTACGCTTTAATATTTCTTATATTGATGACAAAGAAAGGGATAATAGTTTATTTTTCTCTTTTTCGGTTGAATTAATCTTATTTTTATTAACAAAACGAAAAAGAGACTCGGAATAGCTCAGTAGTTTCTTTGTTTAGTAAAGATAAAAAGCGAGGGTTTCCGAATATACACTATAAAAGCAAACACAATACACGATAGAACCTGATAAACGATCTACACGATAAACACCAAACACGATAAACGGAAAACACGATAGAAAACGCAAAACCTGATAAACGGAAAACACGATACGATAGGATACGATAGGATACACGCACGATACGATAGGATACACGCACGATAGAACACGATAGAATTGTAAAGAACAACGATGCCAGTACTGTATCTTATATTTTATATACACAAGGTGTACTCCATCTGATCCATGAAATTTTAAATTTTGTAAATGTAGGCAGGCGTTTTGTGGCTATGAATGTCTTTTTTCTATTATTTTTGGAATGAAAAAGTGTTTTACAACTGAGGAATAATATAACAAAAATTAGGATATTTGAATTTTCATCAATTTCGGCTTCCTCAAACATCGTATATGACATCACATAGAATCAATTCCTATTTTGTGCGAATGATGGGATAAAAGATTATTCTTTTTTTCTGATTTTTGTGAGAGGAATTGCACTTTTTAAGAAAAAAAATCGTATCAAAAAGTCAAACAGGTTCAAGAAATCATATGGATATTGTTCTTTTATGTAATTAGAAATGTTTATCGAATAGTTCATATGCTGACACCAAAAATGTCAACACACTACATGTAACGTACAGTGATGAATGTTTCTACCTTTATTCATTATAATTATCATTTAGAATCATTCATTTTATAGGAAAGATAAAAAAGATACATTGAGGATATCTAGTATATGTATCCAATTATTTGAAATGGTGATATTTGTGAAGCTTGACGAGCGAATATACACCATTTTAACTCATTGTATAAAGCCAATATCAAATCACACAATTAAAGATGTTCTGTTCATCTCATACGACTTTCGTTTTGACAAAACTTTGATACTTCCCCTGCGAAACTACATGAATGATTTCTAATTCGAACTGATGACGTACAACCTGATGACGTAGCACTGTTGATGTTGAAAGTAGATCGTGTTAAAAATAAAGAAATTTTGCTATCTGCGTCTTTGAAAACAATATGAAAGCATTATTTGACAATTACTGGAGCTTTTTATCAAATGCACTTCTGACTGAAAGTTCTAAGGACCATGCATATGGGATCGTGAAAATAAACTCACTGTACGGTGGCAGTACAAAACGTGCTAGGCAAAGCTACTTGTAGATTCATTGTTGAACCATGGTAAGTTATACCTACATTACTAGGAAAGCATACGTAGTATAATGTAAGAAAGCATTGTTGGAGATGTTAAAGGAGTCTTATAAAAACAACTTTACTGCTAGGCTCCAAAAACGGTTCAAAGAAAGAGTGCGGGATAAAATCCATCTTGAAGTAGTCAGTGAAGGTACCTTGATAAAAGAAGACACTTCTTTTAAATATACTAGTCTGTCTCTTGCATTTAACGACAATATTATTTTCTATCATTCATATTGTCAGGTCAAGTTATTTTACAAAAAAACAAAAGTTTCAATATAATAAAATCCCGAAGCGAGGGATCTTGTCAAAACCGGAAATACTATTGATGAAGTATCTATCCATCTACCAGTACATAAAGCATAGGTTTATCAAACGGGCTGTATCATCAATACGTATGAGGTAATTTTTTTTATCCAAAATCTTTCCACTAATAATACTAAATGATATAAAATGAAAAAGCCTTTCCGCAGCTTTTATTTTCTTGTTGCTTGAACCACTAGAGAAGACATGAGAACTTGAGTTGAGTGAACATGTCATTTATTGACCAGATAAATGACAAATTTGAACAAAAGCACATAAATATACAATTACATACAATCATGTCAATTTTAGCTGGGCTGGGATCAGGTCAAATAATGCATAGTTTCAACTTAGATATGTTATATTGCGATTTAGTGCTTATCCCAGCTAGATGTTTCTCTGCATGTCGACGCATGTACTGAACATAAACAAAACCAGTAAATAATGAGTTGGTTATTTAACTCTTAAGAATGAATGATGAAGTGCCCTAAATGTTTACCGCGAAGGGTAAACAAAATTACTTCCTACTTATTGTGACTTCAGATTTAAATAAAACATCAGGCACAATTGTTTTGGGGTCTTTTTATTTTTGAGGAGTGACATGTGAAGAGCTGTAGTTAGTTTTTCAGTAACATGTTCAAACTCAAACATAAAAGTATTTTCCTTACCTTACGGCTCAACTTGTTTTCCTGAATTTAATGCACGTACTTATGAAACAAGTGTATGGTTTAGAACAAACTTTTATTTGAACATTTTAAGCTTGGAATATATAAATATCTACCAACAAAGCATTGTAATAAGCGTAATGCATATGACACTTTAGCTTTTCAATCGTCAAATTTTCTTACTTATGCAGGATTATACCCTCATCACCTACAATCATTCAGGAATTACTTTAATTCTTGGACATTTTATCTTGTATAATCTGGTTTGGGTCAGTTAAGGCTTTTTATAATCCGTTTCTGGTTTGGGTCAGTTTGCCCATTATAATCCGCGAACTGGACAATAAAAAAGCGTAAACTGACCAAAACCAGATTATACTCGATAATATGTCCAAGAATTAGAGTCATTCCATATAATTTAATTTTAAAATATTTAAATAACTTTGGATGTACAATTATGAAGCTTTTTATGAGTTCAAATTTACCGCGCAATAATAAAACTATAGTTACTGGAGTGATTTGAAGCAAAGGAAAGTAATAACTGATACATAGATCTAGCAGCTATGATGTTTGTTTACATGATTTTAGAACGAGTAACTGTGTGGATTAAGAGTTACATTAATTAAATCTAGATTTTCCCTTAGATTCCGAGGTGATTGCATGAATAAGATGATTAAGCTGGTCGTCAAGGGGGGTTTTGTCTCCATACCAAACCATATAAAAATAAGTTTGCATTCAATTTTTGGAAATCATCCACTTAGAGGCGAGAATACAAACAAAATTAAATTATTAGTTCATATCTCTCAGTTGATTCAAAACTCCAAAGCATGCTCTACGTATGAACAATATATATGACGAGATGACGAGATAAACAAGTGATGAAACAAGCAGTCTCGTTTTAAATCATAATTTTGTAAGTCCTATAATCCATATAATGACCTTTTCAACAAAAATAAATTTTCATTACGTCAAATGCTGACTGACTTATTTCATGCTTCATAATTCATAATTGTTAGGCCATTATTCACACAGAAACAAAAGTTCGCCTTTGGGGTTCGCTCTAGTACTAGGTTTTGTCCGATCTGAACTGAGATTAGAAGGACAAAGCAAATAGTTAGTTGTTCTGAGCCCAAAGTTAAAAACGACTCAGAAGCATCAGTTCATATTATTATGTTCATTCAACGTAATTTTCTTTGTACTGAATAATCTATAGAACATAGGATTTATTCTCAAATGATTTATCAATGTTAACTCAAGCACTATTCTGAGCATGCGATGCAATCGTTAAACCTGTCCTTTTTCTTTAGTTGGTCTAAAGAAAATAAAAAAAAGAAAATCCACTGATATTAATGTTACAAAGGTCAGAATTCCGGATCGTTCTTCTTTTACATGTTGTATTTGTTAAAGAAGAAAAATAAACTCAAAGATCACAAACACGAAATATAAAGACATTTAACTTTAACGAAAAGGAAAGATAACATATATAAATTTAAGTTTACTTAAAAATTTTTATTGTAATCAATAAGTGTCCTCCTTGAATGTGAAAGTCTGAAATACTGTATAGCTGTGCTTTGTAATGTTAATTTTGTTCCATGTCTTACCGTGGTAGGAGAGGCAGAGATTGACCAATCAAAATCTGACCAATTAAAATCTAACAAATGAAATTCTGACCATGCGGTGCGTTACTCTGCCTTTTCTCCCATCTACATCCTTGGAGGACGGACGTTGTTTCAAAGTTTGTTATTTATTTTATCAAGATTTTGGTGAGTAAATTTATTTCATTATGTCTTCTATGAGTAAAACTTCAGTTGTCATTCTTGGACACTCAATTGTGCGTCGTTTTCATGAATTCTTGAAATATGGTGACATTAGGTATTCTGCGAGCCTTGGTCTGGGAGAAACGCATTCCGTTCTGTACAGGGGTGTGGGTGGAAGAAAGGTTCGTGATGTAATATCTAAGGATATGGAGAGCGTATTTGCTTTAGGTCCAGATGTAGTTGTTCTAATGATTGGGGAGAACGATATTACGATATTAGTACCGACGCTACCTTGTTAGCTGCAGAAATTGAATCTGTGGTATCGGTAATGCATCGCCGCTATAAAGTTGCAAAAATAATTGTTTGTAAATTATTGCCACGATTTGGTGTTCGTTTTGGGTACAATAATATTGCAGACAAAGTAAACGCAATATTGAGAGATGCATTGCCAGCACTGGGTTACTGCGTATTTTGGGAACATGGGAATTATTTCGTTTCTCCCCGTGAAGGAGATTGCAGTCGTAAATTTGTTCACGACGGAGTTCATCTGAACAGTCAGGGGAATGTTCATTTATATAGGAGTATAAGGGGAGCTTTAATTTCAGCGAGAAAATAGATATACATCTAAGTCATAAAAGTTTGTCACCATTCTGTTACTTTTATTGTTCGTCAATTTTTCAGATAGATATTCTTTGAAATTATACAACATTTTGTTATTTTAACAGTACGATAGACATTTAGGATGTCTAATAATGTAAAACGGGATTTATCCTTTTTCTGTGAAGAAAATTCGGTTGGAAAAAGTATCAGCAAATTTGATTGTTTCGTTGTTGGTTTAATTTTTACAGTACTTTAGGCAGATACTAAGTACAAGTTTCAGGCAGTTTTTTGGTACTTGCCAAGTTTCAACCCATTTGGGTTTTTTCATTTTGGTTTCGGCTTTTACCATGCAGATGGCGATTTTTTCCATCGTTTTTCTATTTGATATCTAGGAATGTATTTTAAAGCATTCCAGATTTATCTTTTTTCTGTGAAGTAAATTCGTTGGAAGAATGTCTGCCAATTAGTTTGTTTCGGTATTAGTGGAAAGATAACATATAAATATAAAATATCAAAAAGGCTGCCAGAAGATCGTTATTAAATATAATTAGTTACAAAGACAAGATCAATGTACAACTTGTCTTACGTATCAATGTTGTGAATAAAAAAAAAACATGGATTGAATCAAATGTCGAATATTAGAATGAATTTGTTACCGTAAAGACAAAAAAAAAACTATAGGGAATTTGGAGGATAGGGAATTTGGAGGGTTTCTTACCTGATTTAGTGCACGAGTAATTAAAAAAAACATGCATAAAATTTAGTACAGGTAGAGTTAAATTCATCGGTCCATGATTGGTCACTGGTCAGTCATATAATTGTAAATGTAGAAATAGAAATCCACCTGTACAGAACCAAAATAAAAAAAAGTCGCACATATATGATAATGATACAGTCTTATTATATTTGTGACATGAACATCTATCATTCAATAACCAACCAAATTCTATTGTAAGATATGACAATGGTTCTGAAAGACAAGCCCAGCTAACACAAAAACATTTTAAAAACGTTTTTAAAACATTTTCAAAATGTTGCGAAAACATTTTTAAAAAATGTTTTAATCACGTGATTTTGTATGGTTTTTTAAACGTTTTTAAAACATTTTAGTGAAATATTTCAGCAAAATGTTGTCAGAACATTTTCTTAAAATGTTACAAAAACATTTTCAATAATGTTTTAATCACGTGAATTTGTATGGTTTTTTAAACGTTTTTAAAACATTTTGGTGAAATATTTCAGCAAATGTTTCCGGAACATTTTCTTAAAATGTCACAAAAACATTTTACAACAATGTTTTAATCACGTGATTTTGTATGGTTTTTTAAATGTTTTTAAAACATTTTACAAAACATTTCAATATTAATTTGTTTGGTTTTTAAAACGTTTTCAAAACATTAAAGTCGAGGTTACGAAAGTATTTTTCCTGAATTTTTACTTTATCTCATTAAATAATGAAATATTTTTATTTTAAAAGGAAAAAAAAAACAAATATTATATTTAATTTTTGCATCTTTAATACAAACCCATATTCAATATGTTAATCACATTTAAATTCCATTCTCGGTACAAGTTTTAATTTATTTTATTTCAAGTCTCCGGATTTTTAAAGGTTGAAAACGGCGTTTAATCCTATCACTGAATTTTAAAAGAACAGAATCACAGAAATCCTATGTTCACTGTAAA
>NW_026935706.1:0-66499 GCF_032062105.1 Saccostrea cuccullata | reverse complement strand
TGACTGTTTACAAGGGACATGGGGAACACAGTAATGACACCTATTGTCTTTTTTCACTGACCACTATACCTTGTTTTTTTAAATTGACGATACGAGAAAATTTAAATTTAAATTAAAACCCAAATTTGATTCATTTGGTTTTATTTAATGTAAACAAGTTTCTGCTAAAATGTCTCTCAAAGTCTTTTTGAAAAAAAATTAAACTACTTTTAATCATTTTACTTCCGTGTTGGATATCAAAATAATCGTCTCATAATGCACAATCTTAATCCGCTAATAGCTTTTTTTGATACTTTTATTTTGTTTTTGTTTGCAAAAAAACGGTTTTTTCACAAAGAGAAAATGTTTATACAAACAGCCGCAGAGTGGACACGGTCGCTCTCTGTCACAAAATAAACAAGGTATAGTGGTCAGTGAAAAAAGACAATAGGTGTCATTACTGTGTACCCCATGGCCCTTTTAAACAATCAATGGCTTTGAATTCTTTCATACTCGTGTTAGGGTTTTGAATACCGATTTTTTAAAATCAAAACAAAGTAAAAATATGAAATTGCAATTGACTTATTAATATTGTGCATCATTTGACGATTATTTTGATATCCATCATGAACGTAAAATTATTGGAATTTGTTTTCATATGCTTAAAAAATACTTTGTAGCATATTTTAGGAGACATGATTTTCACATGAAAATAAAACTAAAAAAATCAATTGGGGGGCGGGGTGTTTATTTTATCATTTTATTGTTTTGTCAGTTACAAAATAAATAAATAATTATTTATTTATTTTGTTTATCTATGTATTTGTAGATAAATTGATAAACAAATAAATAAATAAGATAAATAATAAGTTCATTTATTAATTTTGTATTTTTAAAGTCATTTATTTTATTTAATTTTCACTTTCCACCTCACCTTATTTATTTTGTGCCGAGTTTACTATGCAGCAATGTATTTGTCAAGAAATAGATTGATTTGTTTTTAAAATGATTCATTTTATTTAATTAATTTTATTTATTTTTTCAAGGAAACTATATTAATTTTAAAAACGTTAATTTTCCAAAATTCAGCATTACCCCGGCCGTGTTTTTATTTAAAGTTCAAAGTCACTCCAAGTATTTTATGGATTAAATAGGTGTTTGCAAAATAAATAAATTAAGTAATAAATCAAACCATTTGAAAGAATAATTAAATAATTAATTTTAAAAAATTGATAGATAAATATTCTTTGAAGCGACAATTTATTAATATTTCATAGTTATTTCAGAGTTATAAAAGAACACAATTAGTCTCTTAACACTTAAAAAAATTACTACCATGTGTTTAAAATAATGTTCAAAAATTTTTTAGGTAAGTTACTCTGTGTACTAAATTGACAATCCCACATCTTAGGTAACCGTACAGTGCTCTGGGAGTGTGTAAACTTCTTCTTTTTGCTTCAATGAACATATACAGGGGCGTACTGTGGCATATACTGTGGTTTACCGTAGTTGTCTGTAGGAAACGGTAGCCATACAGTGGCATACTGTAGGCGTATCGGGGCCTACTGTATGTAACTGTGGCATGCTGGGGATACATACAGTGGCATACAGAGATTTACGGTATATACAGAGCTAGCATACCGTAGGATACTGTAGATAGCCTGTAGATTACTGTGAAAATGCTGTAGGATACAGAGAAAGACAGTGGATTTTCATACGGACAGGGGTTTTAAAAGCCAGTAGTGCTACATATTGTGTCCTCAATATCTGCAAAGTTTGACGAAATTCTGTGCAGCGGTTTATAAGGAGTTGCGCTGACAAACTGTTCATCTCTATATTTAAGGTATTTCCAAATGCATAAGTTAAAAAGTGCATAAATTCCCGGAAAAATAAAGGAATCAGAATTTCCTAGTAATATGTACATCTACACATTGTGTCCTTAATGCCTGCAAAGTTTGACGAAATTCTGTGCAGCGGTTTTTGAGGAGTTGCGCTGACAAACTGTTTATCTCTATATTCAAGGTATGGCCAAATGCCTAAGTTAAAAAGGACGGAAGTTCTCGAAAAAAATAAAGGAATCGGAATTTCCTGGTAATATGCACATCTACACATTGTGTCCTCAATGACTGCAAAGTTTGACGAAATTCTGTGCAGCGGTTTATGAAGAGTTGCGCTGACAAAAAAAAAGAGGACTGACTGACTGACTGACTGACTGACTGACGGACTGGTCAAAAACATTATACCTCCCGCAACTACCAGGTAGTTGCGTGGGGTATAAAAATCATCTTTAATACTTCACTTTAAATGTTTCCTATATAAAGTTAAGAAGGTACAAGTTTGGCTTTCCAGAAAGCCTTAAATGTCATCTCTTTGGCTCCATCTGTGTCAAAGAACAAACAGTGGAATGTAACATTTTTCTATTAAAGACAGAATATTTTTTAATATTTTTAGGGGAATGGTAATTAGATATTGAACAGGAAAAGGGGTAGCTTTCAAACTCAAAAATCGTAGTTGTAGATGGGAAGGAAAGGTTTAAAGTTTTTAATTCTTTCTGAAAAATCATTTATTTGGAGAAGACATGACTATACTAAAAGAAAAAGTATGGATAAGGGAGATGACCTGCAGTGAACATGCATTTACAACAGTGAAAGGTTAAAGGGCCGGGCTGGGACTCAGATTTGAAGATAATATATTTTTCTGAAATTTTCTATATAATATCACGATTCATGCTTCAGCATTTCACACGGAACTATATATGAATCGTGTTTAGAAAACTCTTTTATATGGAAAATCCTAAAACTGCTAATTTTGGGACACGTTTGATTGAAACGTATTCTCATACTTTAGTATGTGAAAGGATTATAATCTTCATATAGGTATGTATCTAACTTTGGAATAATTATATTTTTAAAAGAAAACTTGGATGTCAATTTAAAATACGTTAAACATAAAGGAAAGAATGAATTAGCCATTCATTTCATACCTTCGTACTATTCAGATAGAATCAATGAGCAATTAATATTTTCTGAGAATTTTTTTTAAATCACATAATATTATTATAACTAAAAGAATTTTAAATGCATTTTTTTTTTTGTTAAATTATATAAAAAAAACACTCAAGATAGTAACAACAGCTGACCAAGTTCCACTTAGCGCAATACGATAGTAAAATTTAAAAGGTATCAGCTAAAATTAAGCATTCACGAATTATCTGGAAAAAAAAATCCCAATTTGCCAACCCTGAATTTACGATTGTTTTAGGAATATATTTTAATTTTGGCTTCATTTCAATAAAATAGAAAAGGTGATTTGATTATTTTTTTGCTATTAATACAATTGAAAATTGTATAAAAAAAATAATTGCAAGTTCTTTTATTATACCGGGGTATATGATTAAAAAGACAAGAGGCCCACGGGCCTTATAGGTCACCTGAGCATTATGCAACAACTTTCCAGTTATTTAATTTGATTCATGTTTTAACTTAAGCCAGATGATATATGGCATTCACAATTTTGATAAAAGGCACCATTGATCATCATAACAGTACACTTAGCAGTTGCTTAGCTTGGTTACTGAATACCCATACGCAGGGTAGGGGAACAAAAATGCATTCCAAATAATCAGTAATATTCAGCAATAATCAGTAGTGCCCCTAACACTGTGACATAAACCCCTGACCCTAGGTCCACACATTGCACAAATTTTTAAAAAGGCACTCTTAAAATTGCCTATCAAAAAAATAAATGTTTTATAAATACTAAGGAGCAGATTTCAAACAATAAATTCATTTTCAGTATATAAGTAGTAGAGCCCCCCCCCCCCCCCCTGACCCAGGGTCCTTGAAATTCACAATTCTGCAAGATAAGGGCCCTTGCTCATCATGACTATATAGGTAGTTCATCTGCTTCATACCCAGAGACAGAGAAGAACATTTTCAAAGATTTAATGTATTTTCACTATATAATCAATAGAGCCCCGCCCTAACATCAGAACCCCTGACCCTGGGGCCACAAATTCATAATTTTAGAAGATTCATTCTTGCTCATCATAACTATGTACTTAGTTGGTTTATTTAATTCCTAGGAGCAGAGAAGATTTCAAAAGAATTAATGTATTTTCACTATTTAATCAATAGAGCTCCACCTTAACACCAGAACCCCTGACCCTGGGACCATAAAATTCACGATTTTGGTAGAAGTACTCTTGCTCATCAAAACTATGTACTTAGTTGGTTTAATTAATACCCAGGAGCAAAGACGAAGATTTTCAAAGAATTCATGTATTTTCACTATATAATCAATAGATTCCTGCCCTAACACCAGAAGCCCTAACCCAAGGGCCATAAAATTCACAATTTTGGTAAAAGCACTTTTGCTCAACATAACTATACACTTAGTTAGTTTATTTAATACCTAGGAGCAGAGAAGAAGACTTTCAAAGAATTCACCTATGTTTACTATATTAGAATCTATAGAGCCCCGCCCAAAAAAAAAGAACCCCTGACCCTGGGACCATAAAATTCACAATTTTTGTTGAGGTACTCTTGCTCATCATAACTATGCACTTAGTTAGTTTATTTAATACCTAGGAGCAGAGAAGAAGATTTTCAAAGAATTCATGTATTTTCACTATATAATCAATAGAGCCCCACCCTCCCCCCCCCCCCAACACCAGAACCCTTGACCCTGGGGCCATAAAATTCACAATTTTGGCTGAGACACTCTTGCTCATCATAACTATATACTTGGTTAGTTTATTTAATAACCAGGAGCAGAGAAGAAGATTTTCAAAGAATTCATGTATTTTCACTATATATACTCTATAGAGCCCCACCCTAACACCAGAACCCCTGATCCTGGGGCCATAAATTTCACAATTTTGGTAGAGGCACTCTTGCTCATCATAACTATGTACTTAGTTGGTTTATTTAATACCCAGGAGCAGAGAAGAAAATTTTTTAAGAAACAATGCATTTTCACTATATACTTATTTAGCCCCACCCTAACACTAGATCCCCTGACCCCAGGGCCATGAATTTCACAATTTTGGTAGAGGACTCAATGCTGATTACAATCATGCAAACAATTTGACTGCTTGATGTCCAAGAGTAAAGAAGAAGATTTTTAAAGATTGCATTAATTTTAGTGGTTTTTGCCCCACCCCTCAGGCCCAAGGGGGGCAGGGATCATGAAATTCACAATTTTTGTTCCCCTTTAGCCATAGATGCTTTGTGCCAAATTTGGTTGAAATTGATGCAGTGGTTGCAGAGAAGAAGCTGAAAATGTTCAAATGTTAACACACGATGGACGACGGACGACGGACGACGCACGACGACGGACGAAAACAGATGGCAATATAGGTCACCTGAGTTTACTCAGGTGACCTAAAAACTGTAAACATTCAAGAAAATACTCGATCATAATCTTTGTGAGTTTTCTTCCAATGCTCGAAGTTTTTCAAATATATTCTTGTCTCCTCTTATCCCCATCCATGTATCTTTGTGTAAAAAGATGGCAATAAATTATAGAATGACAACCATAAAAAAAGTTTTCGACATCGATTCATAGCAGTTTAAAGTACTAAATGTAATATTAGTTACACAGTCAGTTAGTGACCTAATACGGAATCATACAGGGTGTGAAATGGAAATCCGTATTGGGCGAGGCGAAGCCGAGTCCCAATACGGATTTCCATTTCACACCCTGTATGATTCCGTATTAGGTCACTAACTGACTGTGTAACGAATTTATCCCGCTGAAGACCTAACGTTAATTCTTAAATATTTAAAAAAATATATATGTGCATATTATGAAAATATCACGTTTTAATCCAATAACAATCAACATAAAATATCGTAACAAGAAATTTAAGTAATCAAACTACCTACGATAACCGTTTCTTAGCCGCCATTTTTATTTACAATAACAACGCTTCGAACGGAATCGCGTGCCCGATTTTCATATTACGCCTTGACGGAGACGTAATATGGAAACGGAGACGTAATACGGAAAATTTCAGGGCGTCATGTGATCAGCTTTTATCCAATCAGCAATCGACAAATTTGTCTGAAGCGGGATAAATGTATTAACTTTGATGTTGTTTTTCTGTTTAATTTTTGTATTGGATCCACGCCTCAGCAGATCATTTGTGATTCAACGCGCTGACCTAGTTAGAATATTCCATCTGGTGCAGACCATAGATCATTTACGCAGTAGCCTACATGTAAACATGTAGATGATTAAATAAGTACATATATTTTGAACACCATGCAAACAACCAGCAGGCGATGTTATGTGTCTGGCCCTCTGTGATTCCTGTGCAGTCCTTTTTCTTTTTCAATGTTTGGATCGCTCATTGTTTACCGCTCTATATTTAGAAAATCTCATCATCATCAAAATGACCACTCGGTGCTCCTCGGATAGTTCTTGGCCGCACGAGCATAATCACCCGAGGCTTACCGATTTTTAATGGCTGCTTACACTGGGACCTCACATCCGGAAATCAAACTTAATGTGTCATCTCTCGTGAGAGATGACAAAAATAAATATTCTTCATAGTCTCAAACTTTCCTCGCATAGAAAGCTATAGGGTTTAGTGTTTGTTACCTACCCCTCGGAAAAAAAAACATTTTATGCAATTTTTGCCACCAAATGTTGCTTAACAGCGATAAATCTTTAGTCTGATGATGTCACAATGACTTCTGCAGCATTGTGACGTCATCGGGATTCAGCTTATTCTTGGCAGTATCATCTAACTCCTAAATAATTCAACCCTCAGATTTATAATTAATCCCGCTTGTTAATGTAAATAAAATTGCGGGTAAGAAAAGATTTGGATGGATAATTTAGTTAAATCTCTTGTTACGATGGATTATGTTGATTTTTATTGGATTAAAACTTTGATTTTATTTCATACTGGATTCAGTAAAAATAAAAAAAATTAAAGTCATGGCTAAAAAACCACAGGGACAAATTTGAAAAACAGTTGTCTTTATTGAAAAACAATTCTGTGAGTTTTTAAATTGTTAAAATACGATCATATTTTGATGAGTTGTTTTAACTTATGTGTCATTTATACAATATAGAGAAGTTATTGAGTATAAAAAATGAACTAGATGCTGTCATGAGACAGTAATACCCGCACTAAGGTGTTTGCCTCTAAATACACGCTCCTACATATTGGGCGGCTTTCCAAAGAAATAGTCAAAATAATTCTATAATTTACATGTATTCATCAAATTGAGTATGAAATTCTCAGAACCTGTGACCTATAACTCAGAACCTCTTATTTTTATTTTATACATGTTTAATTCATTATATACCAGTCTGAATTTTATTAATGATGTAAATTCATGCACGGATCTGTGGGGGGGGGGGGGGGGGGGTCAGGGGGCCTGGAATTAACAAGGTTAAAAAATGTATATACTAAAACAAGGAAAATGTTACAATGGACCCCCCTTGGAAAATGCAGATCCCTCCCCTGGTAAACAGGAATATACATATGTAAAATAAGTATGAAAAGTTAAACATTTGCGGCAATAGAAGTCACCACTACTCCCATCCCACCCCCCACGATATAGGTTTTTGACGTTTGGGTGAAATTTAATTTAGGTTTTTTTTTTTTTGATTGTCAATTTCTGGGAAAGGATTTTTTTTGACTGAGGTGGACCCCCCCCCCCCCCGCAAAAAATTTCTGGATCCTTGTCTGAAATTAGATTTTGATATATGTTTTGCTCATAATAGGACCTTTTTAAATTTACGAACCCCCCCCCCCTTACCCCCCCCCCCTTGACACCACAATCACACAGCACATACTTTTTGGAATAGGCTAGATGGAAAAGATTTGTTAAAATTTAATATCGTTTGTTATAAATTCATTTAAAATTTGTTCTTGTACTATACATATGAACATGTAAATTTCTACATCACATCACGTTGCGTCACCCATTATCATATTTATAGATTAAACACCATTTGGCACACCTCGACCGATTCCCACTTCATCTGATAAGATGATGGAATCGACGAAGGTCCAAAATGGCACATGGTTGCAGTCTGGTGTGCATTGGATTAATTCATTTTGAGTTATAATTGGATTTATATTTCATGAAGTTGAGACACAGAGAGTCGGTAAGTAGAAGTTTTAGTATAGTGGGGGGTAAAATACACCCAAACTATTAAGTTAAAGTTTAAAAAGGGTGAAAGATCATCGCATGCCACACTAGACGAATTTCATATTGTGAAGTTATCTCCCGTTGTCTATGTGACATTCAGTGACTGCCAATACTGGTGTGGATCCAGAATTTTTTCGGGAGTAAGGAGGGGGGTTCACATCTCAGTCTAAAAATTCCAGCCCAGAATTTCATGACAAGCAGGAGAAAAAAAATGAAAACAAATAAACAAATAAAAAAACAATGATAGTGAGGTAAATGTTTTCTAAGTTTATAGGGAAAGGATGTCAGAAGTCATTTTTTACTTGCTACAGTATATAGTCTTGTTTAAATAACAAAGCAAATGCCAGATGGGGGGGGGGATGGGGGGATTCTAATCTTCCTACCCACTTCCTGTCCCTGAAATAACAATGTATTTTGTTTTTCCAGTTAAAAAGTATATTTTTTTCCATATGACTAATTATTATACATATTTTGTTATTTGTGTTTATAGTATGTCTGTCTATAAGTCTGCAGAAATTAAATCCTAGCTAGCTTGCCCATAAGTTTTAAGTGGGGTGGGCTATACAAATAGCTTCCACATTTTATAGGTTTATTTCTTGTGACAATTTAATAAGACCTTTTATTTGGGTACCATTAATTTTACCTCTGATCGCTTGAAAATGGATACACATTTTTACAAGAAAAATATCAAACTTTAAACTCTACATAAATTTTGATCAGTAGGTGCCAGGGCTTTCATACTTATCATGACATATTGTATTAATTGTGAACTGTCAACAGGTATAAATATGTTTGACCTTGACCCTAGAGTTTGAATCACTTAAACAAAAAAATTAACCTTGGCAATTAACTTTTGAACAGGAATAACTAGGGATTTCTTTATTTCACATGTGCATTAGTTGTGACAAGACTTTCTTCTGATACTAACAATTTGAACCCTTTGACCTTGACCTTTGATTTTGACATATATTTGAGAAACTTCAACCTTCGCCATAGGCTTCCATACTGGGACATCAGTGTTTCACAAACGCATCTTATCTTCATTATTATTTGATGGTGTCTCCATATGAGGGAAGATGTATTCACAACAACAAACAAATCATTAAAGAAAATATATAAAACATGAATATGTTAGTCATGCATATCTCTGCAGGACCGGAAAAAAAAACAGCTTTTCAAATACTCCAACCATATTGTAACCCTTTCAAAACACTCATTTGAGCTTTTTTGGTTTCCTTAGCATAAAATGTCTGTCGTGACGTGTTGTCCATCTGTTTTACATTTTTAACTTCTCTAGAACCACTGGGCCAATTTTACCCAATTCATATAGAAATATGTACATTTGTATGTCAGACTCAGTCCATCTCAGTGTCTCAATAAATTTAACCTTGGTTATCACGGTCATATATACTGAATGAGAAGATACATACATATTAAACTTATGTATTAGTATATTTACCTGTGAGAATGGCATGGTTTTTTTTTACATGTGACCTAGAAGTTTGACCAACTTGCAAAAAAATTAAATTGTTATAAATTCATCATTTTGAAAAAGTTAGGGCATTCATATCATAATGCATGTATACTATTACCTGTGATAAGACCTTTCAAAATAAATCAAGACTTTTACACTGTGACCTTGACCTTGAACCGATCAAGCCACATCTACTTTTCAAAAATGTTGCATTTGCTTATAACTTTTGATTGAGATGAGATATGACTCTCATTTTTGACATGTACCTAAATTACTCATAAGAATTCAAGGTGTTTCCCAGCATGCGATGTTTTTTTATGTGCCCGAATTTTTTCGGGGGGGGGGGCATATTGTTTTTGTCCTGTTTGTTTATATATTTGTCTGTTGTCAACTTTAACCTTGGCTAAAACTTTTGAACCGTAAGAGATAGAGACTTCATATTTAGTATGCATACTCCTCTAATAAAGTTCTTTCAAATGACATCAAGGTCAATGACCTTGTGACCTTGACTGTGACCTATATGCTAAATATAGGTTTTTCAACTGTTTGTCATAACTTTTGAACCATAAGAAATAGAGACTTTATAATTAGTATGCATACTCCTCTAATAAAGTTCTTTCAAATGACATCAGGGTCAATGACCTTGTGACCTTGACTGTGACCTATATGCTAAAAATAGTTTTTTCAACTGTTTGTTATAACTTTTGAACCATAGGAGATAGGGACTTCATATTTTGTAAGCATACTCCACTAAAAAGGTTCTTTCAAACAACACCAAGGTCAATGACCATGTGACCTTGACTCTGACCTTTATACTTAAAATAGCTTTTTCCACTTTTTGCCATAACTTTTGAACCATAGAAGATAGGGACTTCATATCTTGTATGCATACTGCACTAATTAAGTTCCTTCAAAAGACATCAAGGTCAATGATCTTGTGACCTTGACTGTGACCTATATGATAAAAATAGCTTTTTCCACTAATAGCCATAACTTCAGAACCATAAGAGATAAGGACTTCATATTTAATATGCATACTCCACTAATAAAGTTCTTTCAAACAACACCAAGGTCAATGACCATGTGAAGTTAACTATAACCTATATGCTAAAAATATGGTTTTTTTAAACTGTTTGTTATAACTTTTGAACCATAGGAGATAGGGACTTCATATTTTGTATGCATACTGCACTAAAAAGGTTCTTTCAAACAACACCAAGGTCAATGACCATGTGACCTTGACTGTGACCTTTATATTTAAAATAGATTTTTCCACTTTTTGCCATAACCTTTGAACCATAGAAGATAGGGACTTCATATCTGGTATGCATACTGCACTATCTAAGTTCTTTCAAATGACATCAAGGTCAATGACCTTGTGACCTTGACTGTGACCTATATGATAAAAATAGCTTTTTCCACTTTTTGCCATAACTTCTGAACCATTAGAGATAAGGACTTCATATTTAGTATGCATACTCCACTAATAAAGTTCTTTCAAACAACACCAAAGTCAATGACCATGTGAAGTTAACTGTGACCTTTATACTAAAAATAGCTTTTTCTACTTTTTGCCATAACTTTTGAACCATAGGAGATAGGGACTTCATATTTAGTATGCATACCCCACTAATTCAGTTCTTACAAATAACACCAACATCAATGACCTTGTGACCTTGACTGTGATTTATATGCTGAAAATAGTTTTTTTGAAATTTGTTGACATCTTGTTACCCCTTGACGTTGATGTTTTACATAATTTTCAAAATATTTAACTCTCCTAAAAGATGATTATGCTTCTGAGTAACATTAAGGAGAAGCGGCGAAGGAAGACAAGGCTTTTTAAACGTCATTTTTCAACCCACATTTGACCTCCGGGGCAAAATCTTAATTCCAAAACCTTACTGCACATCTGCATGACCCCACCAACCATCTCCAAAAAGATGATTAGGCTGCTGAGTAAAATGTAAGAGGTGTTCAGGGAAAACAGGACTCTTTGTATGAAAAACGTTATTTTTCTACCCCCATTTGATCCCCCGGGGCAAAATCAAAATTCCGAAACCTTACTGCACATCTACATGACACCACCAACCATCCCCCAAAAGGTGATTTAACTTCTGAGTAAAATGTAGAAGGAGTTCAGGGATGACGAGACTTTTTACACAAAAAACACCATTTTTCGACCTCCATTTGCCCCCCCCCCCTGGGGCAAAATCAAAATTCTGAAACCTTACTGCACATCTACATGACGCCACTAATCATCCAACAAAAGATGATTAGGCTGCTAAGTAAAATTTAAGAGGAGTTCAGGGAAGAAGGGGCTTTTTGTATAAAAAACGTCATTTTCGACCCCCATTTGATCCCCAGGGGAAAATCAAAATTCAGAAACCTAACTGCACATCTACATGACACCACAAACCATTTCTTAAAAGATGATTAGGCTGCTGAGTAAAATGTAGGAGGAGTTCAGGGAAGAAGGGCTTTTTGTATAAAAACGTCATTTTCCGACCCCTATTTGATCCCCCGGGGCAAAAGCAAAATTCCGAAACATTACTGCACATCTACATGACACCCCGAACCATCTCCCAAAGGATGATTAAGCTACTGTGAAAAATGTAGGAGGAGTTCAGGGAAGAAGGGGCTTTTTGTATAAAAAAAACGTCATTTTCGACCCCCATTTGATCCCCCGGGGCAAAATCAAAATTCCAAAACCTAACTGCACATCTACAAGACACCCTAACCATCTCCCAAAGGATCATTAAGCTACTGTGAAAAATGTAGGAGGAGTTCAAGGGAAGAAAAGTGTGACAGACTGACGGACGAACATGAGTAACAACAATATACTCGAACTTTCTTTCGAAAGTGCGGGTATAATAATGTAAAGGTTTAATAAAATGCATGTATACAATTGAACTTTTATCAATAATATCGCTATCTATTATGAATCAAATGTAAATGTCATTAGCTTTCTTATTTGTAAATATTTTTTGATACTGGACAATTAAACAAAAGACAAATGAAGATTAAGAATTTCAATAGGAAAGTACAGATAAGAACCAAAATCAAAAAAATATTGCTGAATTGGATACTGAATTGGGACATTAAATGAAACTTAACATAATCACTAAAATGTTCCATCTAATAATGGTCGCAATAAGAATAATTTGTAGTGGTGAAATGGATCTTTATTATATCATTACAATGAAAATTTGTTCTGAAGAATATTTAACATCAGCATACTGTTTATTATAGACACCCTTTCAATTCCTTTTAATACTAGATCTCTAGAAGAGTTAAATTTAATCTGAAAAAATTAACTACATTATAACATTAAATAACATATAGAATCAATAGTCAAAGGAAAATTATACCAGGAACATTGAATCATTTACAATACGATAACAAGGAAATATATAAAAATAATGAAAACGAGAGGTATTGTTGGCATTGACCTCACTATATACAGTACAAGTGGAAATTTTAGCGAGTTTAGAATTTCCTTGAATTTAGCGATTTATCCTTAGAAACTCTTAATGTATATTTAGCGAAATGTTATTTTAGCGATTCTAAAATGTACATTAAAGAAGCTATTACAAATAAAATGCAAGTGATTTTTAGCGATAATCAATCTTAGCGATCTCGACACTCTCGCTAATAATGCAAAATTAAATCCTTGCTAAAAATTCTACTTATACTGTAATACCCCCGCCTCACATACGAATATAATGGCAGTATCTATGTTTTGTTCTGAAAAATCCAAAATATATGACAGATCATAAAGTAAAATAAGAAGTGCACAATGGGAATATGTTATAAAGGTTCTGTGTAAGTTTCATTAAATTTCCTTCAGCGGTATAAGAGGAGTGGCGGATAAGAGATGGGTACCCCAAAGTGTAATAGACGGGTGGGCGGAAGGAGATACAGATTACTATATACTCTCCCATTTTTCAAGCGGGAAGTTTAAAGATTGACGCTTACAGTCAATGTCAAGAAATATCTAGAAAGATCTGTGAACTATCAGTCTGAAATATAAGATAAGCCAGGGGTTCCATTCGTTGTTGTGTCGCTTCCTCAATATCAACTATAGGGTCTCCTAGTAAAGATAATTTATACGATATTAGAGATCCACAATAATCCCCACATATTTCCTGACAGATGCCTAGCATTTGCAATGAAATATTTTCAAGGTAGAAAGGTACATCAATCCTGTGTTTATTGCGCAGTAAAATCTTTAGACTTCGTTGATATTGCCTTGACCTGACTGTGTCACCAAGTCTGTGGTAGTTCAGTATAAACAACATGTGTAACATCACTTTAGGGGGAATAGTCAGGTCACGCCAGCCATTTTTCTCACTGATCTTCTGCTCCAACACTAGTTCATTGATGTAAGTGTAATCATTATTTAACCTTATATTTTGAACCAAAGCTCTGCTTAGTTTTTTACCAAGAGGCATTCCAGTCATACATTCTCTGTACGTGTCCTCAGCAAAATCATGATATATAGTATATGGCTGTAAAAGTTTTTTCTCTGCTTTCTGTAAACAACTGAGTGACTGTTCATACCTACACTCTCTGTACAAGTATAAAGCAAGATACAGAATGTCTGACACACATCCAAACGTACAGGACACTTTAAGAAACAACGATAGTTTATTCACTTTGTAATAAATCTTATTACGGTATTCCTTTGGAGGAATACGACTCTGAATAAAAAAGGACATGTTCCGTAGCACACCTGATGTTATATATTGTAATGTAACTAACTGGTATGGTGTCAAACTTCCAATGATTATTTTCTTTAAATTTTTCATATAAACTCGGAATTCCTCAATACAAGAAATATTTTTGACAAACGCAAGTTCATTAAAGAACAATAAATCTAAATGAATTTCAGATAAGCGTCTGTATTTGTCATTAGAAACTCTTAATGTTCTGTTTAGAATGGCAGAACTAAAATATGTTCTCAGGGTTTCACTTATAAATAGACATTGTATGCCCATACTATATAAATCAAGCAGCTGATTGAACAATGAATATTGTACCGAACCGACTACTTTTCTTTGAAACATGTTGTTTTGTGGAATAAAAAAGTTTGGACATTCTCCAATATGTACCCAGTGTATCAATAATCTAAAGCATTTCCAAAAAAAATACATTAAGTTATCAGGTGTCCAGTTTAAATCATTCCCATTTTGGATCATCCAAAATACACATGTCTTTATGAAATATGAACATAAGGTAGTTATATTGCTTTTCAAATTGATGACTTCATTTAGAAAAATTTTGAAAAGACCATAACATAAAAACTGACAGTGATTCATAGAATATACAAGTTTTTGTTCCGCTTCCGAGAATGAGATTCTCCATTCTTCATCATTCTCAGGTGTGCTGCCAATAGGAACAACGTGAAATCCTCCGCTTAAAATGCCAGATAAAACTATATCGGAAGGCCAACCTTGCTGCTGACATCTTTGAATCCAAGGCAGTGCATTCTTTGGCCAATGATGTGAACGAAAACAAATTGCCATGTCTGTTTCTTCCTCGCCAAATCTATATGTTGAACAAGGTCCATGAATGACAGAATCGGGAGCTTTCCAAATCATTAAAAGAAGCAAGTTAAAAATGCGGAACAATGTACTAGAAATATAAAGTTCGTCATTCATAAATACACAAGAGTAAGTGACAGGTAGAAGTTTTGAAGAACTCATCATCTTTAGCGTGGTAAATCCCGGTGGTAAATCATCACAATCCATTAGAATTACTGTGTGTTTTGGAATATGATAGAGACTCATCTGAGTTAGATCACAGATGACCTTGTGAGTTGGAAACCAAGTCATATAATCTATATCTGAATTCTTCAGTCTGAATCCCTCACGAAAACTTCCACTAATGATTTTGTCGCCCCCCATTACGATGTGCAGAGGTCTATTTACACCCTCCTCAGTGTCCATCACTTCTCTCCTGATCCTCACATCTGTAGGACTTCCGATAATATGATTCAGTGAAACATACACTGCCTCTGATAGTCGAGGAATGTGGTCCATTCTAGGGTATAATGGTATCCTCAAATAGGAGAAATCTGAAAAAGGAATATTACATTGATTCTGATAAAACCAAAATTTATACTTTGGATTTATCAAGCTCTTCCATACAAATTAAGTGAAAGGCATTTGCACCCAGATAAGTACCATGGTCCCACAAAATTTTGACTAATATAGGTAAACACTTCCTAGCATTATAGGATATTTCTATTTAATAGAAAAAATACAAATAGTGTGAGAGAAAAAAATGAAACTCTGTACCAAAATGCAACACTAAAACCAACATTTGAACGGAGAATTTCTTAATGCTTAAAATGCCTATACAAATACTACAAATCAACATAGGATTATTTTTTGTGTGACCTGACAAAAATTAATTAATTAAAGCAAGACATGATTTTAATTATGCGACAATACCCAAAGTATCAAATTCAAACAATTAATTTATTCTCTGGCAAAAAATGCCTGAATCTTATATGATTTATTATGCTGATGGTTCAAAGTCTTTAAAAATGTATGCTGGAAAAGAGTAACCCCCCTTGCTTTTTAGTGAATATACCTATCTGTACAGATTTTAGATAACAGAAACAAAGTATTTTTTAAATTGACTTACATATATAAACCCTTTTGTATGAAAATCAGACTAAAATTCACATTTCTAAAAATTGATGCATTCTTGAAGGTGGCAGAGGATAGTTTTTTTTTGCAATCAAAACGTTTGACTGGCGGTTTACTTAATATTGAGCTGCTTTAAAAATGTGCATTGAAAAATTTTTAATTTCCTCTACATGTAACAATAGTATGAAGTAGTCCCTTGAGAAATTTGAAGCTTTTAGGAATAAAACATGTACAACTTACAGAATGAGCCCTAAAGATGGCGCAGGGACAATCTCAAAATTTCATGTGAATCAAGCCTATTTTCACTATTTCGCTGCAGCCGCATCTGCTTCCAGGCCCGTGCGCCTGACCTAAGCTACCACACAAATTGCAGAATAACATTTGTACTTACCAATGAACAGCAAGATATAATGGCTCAACCACCTCGTTTTCAAGTTACAATTCATCCTGTGAACCCACCCCGCTTTTCTGGTGAAATACCGGTAGAGCGAGTTTTGAGCTTAGTTTCGTATTTCTAGTCCATATCCCATATACAGTAGTAGTGACACTAAAGTGTCATATTTCAATAAAATATACAAGGCCACCAAGTCCCTCCAAATGCACCCATAAAATATTCTAGCTATAAAATTACCTATAATATGCATTCAAACCTCAGGTTTCTCTATTTTTTCTATTTTTTGACCGGTACTTTATTCGAAACTATCCTCTGCCACCTTTAACTTTCAAAGTTTGTCTTGCAAGTAATAAACCTTGCTCAATTCAAAAAGAATATGCAATTCTGAGTAAAAATATACCAAATATGTCTTGATTCATTGAAAAATAAAAAAGTTATGGCCAAATAAGAGACCTCACCAATTCTCGGTCAACCACCTTAACCCCATATTGTATCTTACACATGAAACAAATGCAATTCTTACAACTCCAGATGATAAATATACCAGCAAAAAAGTGTAAAATGGTAATTTTAATCTCTTTCAAATACATTTATATGTAAAAAGTCAAATATAAAGGGCACATCTTGGTGAAATGTACACACATGTATCACATACTCCCCTATTTTTCATGTTCTATGAAATTCCATTTTATCTCATTTTCACTTGGATTTATATACCTATAACTTCTTTGCAAAGTTAAAACCCCTTTCAACTTTCAAGATATTTATCATGATATGCAAAAAATCCTTTTGCATCATATGCTAAAGAAAAAATGTCCAGGAAATGGCTGTTCAACACCCTACCCCTGCAGCCATTTCTTCAGTGTATTGAAAATGCACTGTAAAAATGTGTTTGTCCTCGCTGAATTCTTTCTAAGTGTCTGATATTCACTTTTAACAGTTATGAGTAATCAAATACATACATTTCTTTCTCCTGAATACTAAAAGTGATTATTCTGTCCATCCTGGGCAATTGTGGGCAGATTATATGGGCCTAGCAGAATTCAATAATTACATGAAAATGCACATTTTATTGATATTACTTCATTAAATATGCAATATAAACTATTTGTTTTGTTATTATTTAAAGAAAAATAGTCATTTTATAGCAAACCATTGAAAAATTTAGATTCTGTCACATTTAAATATAGATAAATTTAAAAATTGAAAAGGGGGGCATATTTCATGAAAATATCAATAACAGAATAGATTAAATTTGGAAAAATAAAGCCAAAAAAAAAGGTTTTTTGTACTATATATGGTTAGGTTTAGTGACATTTAGGTATGCTGACTGATTTTTATTTTCAAAATAATTATATTTAGTAAATTAGGTTGAAAAAATGGCAAATATATGTAATTTCAGTGATATCGCACTAATTAATACACTTAAATTTTAATTAGATTTAATTAATTAAAGCAAGACATGATTTTAATTATGCGACAATACCCAAAGTATCAAATTCAAACAATTAATTTATTCTCTGGCAAAAAATGCCTGAATCTTATATGATTTATTATGCTGATGGTTCAAAGTCTTTAAAAATGTATGCTGGAAAAGAGTAACCCCCCTTGCTTTTTAGTGAATATACCTATCTGTGCAGATTTTAAATAACAGAAACAAAGTATTTTTTTAAATTGACTTACATAAATAAACCCTTTTGTATGAAAATCAGACTAAAATTCACATTTCTAAAAATTGATGCATTCTTTAACTTTCAAAGTTTGTCTTGCAAGTAATAAACCTTGCTCAATTCAAAAAGAACATGCAATTCTGAGTAAAAATATACCAAATATGTCTTGATTCATTGAAAAATAAAAAAAAGTTATGGCCAAATAAGAGACCTCACCAATTCTCGGTCAACCACCTTAACCCCATATTGTTTCTTACACATAAAACAAATGCAATTCTTACAACTCCAGATGATAAATATACCAGCAAAAAAGTGTTAAATGGTAATTTTAATCTATTTCAAATACATTTATATGTAAAAAGTCAAATATAAAGGGCACATTTTGGTGAAATGTACTCACATGTATCACATACTCCCCTATTTTTCATGTTCTATGAAATTCCATTTTATCTCATTTTCACTTGGATTTATATACCTATAACTTCTTTGCAAAGTTAAAACCCCTTTCAACTTTCAAGATATTTATCATGATATGCAAAAAATCTTCTTGCATCATATGCTAAAGAAAAAGTGTCCAGGAAATGGCTGTTCAACACCCTACCCTTGCAGCCATTTCTTCAGTGTATTGAAAATGCACTGTAAAAATGTGTTTGTCCTCGCTGAATTCTTTCTAAGTGTCTGATATTCACTTTTAACAGTTATGAGTAATCAAATACATACATTTCTTTCTCCTGAATACTAAAAGTGATTATTCTGTCCATCCTGGGCAATTGTGGGCAGATTATATGGGCCTAGCAGAATTCAATAATTACATGAAAATGCACATTTTATTGATATTACTTCATTAAATATGCAATATAAACTATTTGTTTTGTTATTATTTAAAGAAAAATAGTCATTTTATAGCAAACCATTGAAAAATTTAGATTCTGTCACATTTAAATATAGATAAATTTAAAAATTGAAAAGGGGGGCATATTTCATGAAAATATCAATAACAGAATAGATTAAATTTGGAAAAATAAAGCCAAAAAAAGTTTTTTTGTACTATATATGGTTAGGTTTAGTGACATTTAGGTATGCTGACTGATTTTTATTTTCAAAATAATTATATTTAGTAAATTAGGTTGAAAAAATGGCAAATATATGTAATTTCAGTGATATCGCACTAATTAATACACTTAAATTTTAATTAGATTTAATTAATTAAAGCAAGACATGATTTTAATTATGCGACAATACCAACGTATTAAATTCAAACAATTAATTTATTCTCTGGCAAAAATGCCTGAATCTTATATGATTTATTATGCTGATGGTTCAAAGTCTTTAAAAATGTATGCTGGAAAAGAGTAACCCCCCTTGCTTTTTAGTGAATATACCTATCTGTGCAGATTTTAAATAACAGAAACAAAGTATTTTTTTTAATTTACTTACATATATAAACCCTTTTGTATGAAAATCAGACTAAAATTCACATTTCTAAAATTGATGCATTCTTGAAGGTGGCAGAGGATAGTTTTTTTTGCAATCAAAACGTTTGACTGGCGGTTTACTAATATTGAGCTGCTTTAAAAATGTGCATTGAAAAATTTTTAATTTCCTCTACATGTAACAATAGTATGAAGTAGTCTCTTGAGAAATTTGAAGCTTTTAGGAATAAAACATGTACAACTTACAGAATGAGCCCTAAAGATGGCGCAGGGACAATCGCAAAATTTCATGTGAATCAAGCCTATTTTCACTATTTCGCTGCAGCCGCATCTGCTTCCAGGCCCGTGCGCCTGACCTAAGCTACCACACAAATTGCAGAATAACATTTGTACTTACCAATGAACAGCAAGAGATAATGGCTCAACCACCTCGTTTTCAAGTTACAATTCATCCTGTGAACCCACCCCGCTTTTCTGGTGAAATACCGGTAGAGCGAGTTTTGAGCTTAGTTTCGTATTTCTAGTCCATATCCCATATACAGTAGTAGTGACACTAAAGTGTCATATTTCAATTAAATATACAAGGCCACCAAGTCCCTCCAAATGCACCCATAAAATATTCTAGCTATAAAATTACCTATAATATGCATTCAAACCTCAGGTTTCTCTATTTTTTCTATTTTTTGACCGGTACTTTATTCGAAACTATCCTCTGCCACCTTTAACTTTCAAAGTTTGTCTTGCAAGTAATAAACCTTGCTCAATTCAAAAAGAATATGCAATTCTGAGTAAAAATATACCAAATATGTCTTGATTCATTGAAAAATAAAAAAGTTATGGCCAAATAAGAGACCTCACCAATTCTCGGTCAACCACCTTAACCCCATATTGTTTCTTACACATAAAACAAATGCAATTCTTACAACTCCAGATGATAAATATACCAGCAAAAAAGTGTTAAATGGTAATTTTAATCTATTTCAAATACATTTATATGTAAAAAGTCAAATATAAAGGGCACATTTTGGTGAAATGTACTCACATGTATCACATACTCCCCTATTTTTCATGTTCCATGAAATTCCATTTTATCTCATTTTCACTTGGATTTATATACCTATAACTTCTTTGCAAAGTTAAAACCCCTTTCAACTTTCAAGATATTTATCATGATATGCAAAAAATCCTCTTGCATCATATGCTAAAGAAAAAATGTCCAGGAAATGGCTGTTCAACACCCTACCCTTGCAGCAATTTCTTCAGTGTATTGAAAATGCACTGTAAAAATGTGTTTGTCCTCGCTGAATTCTTTCTAAGTGTCTGATATTCACTTTTAACAGTTATGAGTAATCAAATACATACATTTCTTTCTCCTGAATACTAAAAGTGATTATTCTGTCCATCCTGGGCAATTGTGGGCAGATTATATGGGCCTAGCAGAATTCAATAATTACATGAAAATGCACATTTTATTGATATTACTTCATTAAATATGCAATATAAACTATTTGTTTTGTTATTATTTAAAGAAAAATAGTCATTTTATAGCAAACCATTGAAAAATTTAGATTCTGTCACATTTAAATATAGATAAATTTAAAAATTGAAAAGGGGGGCATATTTCATGAAAATATCAATAACAGAATAGATTAAATTTGGAAAAATAAAGCCAAAAAAAGTTTTTTTGTACTATATATGGTTAGGTTTAGTGACATTTAGGTATGCTGACTGATTTTTATTTTCAAAATAATTATATTTAGTAAATTAGGTTGAAAAAATGGCAAATATATGTAATTTCAGTGATATCGCACTAATTAATACACTTAAATTTTAATTAGATTTAATTAATTAAAGCAAGACATGATTTTAATTATGCGACAATACCAACGTATTAAATTCAAACAATTAATTTATTCTCTGGCAAAAATGCCTGAATCTTATATGATTTATTATGCTGATGGTTCAAAGTCTTTAAAAATGTATGCTGGAAAAGAGTAACCCCCTTTGCTTTTTAGTGAATATACCTATCTCTACAGATTATAAATAACAGAAACAAAGTATTTTTTTTAATTTACTTACATATATAAACCCTTTTGTATGAAAATCAGACTAAAATTCACATTTCTAAAAATTGATGCATTCTTGAAGGTGGCAGAGGATAGTTTTTTTTGCAATCAAAACGTTTGACTGGCGGTTTACTAATATTGAGCTGCTTTAAAAATGTGCATTGAAAAATTTTTAATTTCCTCTACATGTAACAATAGTATGAAGTAGTCTCTTGAGAAATTTGAAGCTTTTAGGAATAAAACATGTACAACTTACAGAATGAGCCCTAAAGATGGCGCAGGGACAATCGCAAAATTTCATGTGAATCAAGCCTATTTTCACTATTTCGCTGCAGCCGCATCTGCTTCCAGGCCCGTGCGCCTGACCTAAGCTACCACACAAATTGCAGAATAACATTTGTACTTACCAATGAACAGCAAGAGATAATGGCTCAACCACCTCGTTTTCAAGTTACAATTCATCCTGTGAACCCACCCCGCTTTTCTGGTGAAATACCGGTAGAGCGAGTTTTGAGCTTAGTTTCGTATTTCTAGTCCATATCCCATATACAGTAGTAGTGACACTAAAGTGTCATATTTCAATTAAATATACAAGGCCACCAAGTCCCTCCAAATGCACCCATAAAATATTCTAGCTATAAAATTACCTATAATATGCATTCAAACCTCAGGTTTCTCTATTTTTTCTATTTTTTGACCGGTACTTTATTCGAAACTATCCTCTGCCACCTTTAACTTTCAAAGTTTGTCTTGCAAGTAATAAACCTTGCTCAATTCAAAAAGAATATGCAATTCTGAGTAAAAATATACCAAATATGTCTTGATTCATTGAAAAATAAAAAAGTTATGGCCAAATAAGAGACCTCACCAATTCTCGGTCAACCACCTTAACCCCATATTGTTTCTTACACATAAAACAAATGCAATTCTTACAACTCCAGATGATAAATATACCAGCAAAAAAGTGTTAAATGGTAATTTTAATCTATTTCAAATACATTTATATGTAAAAAGTCAAATATAAAGGGCACATTTTGGTGAAATGTACTCACATGTATCACATACTCCCCTATTTTTCATGTTCCATGAAATTCCATTTTATCTCATTTTCACTTGGATTTATATACCTATAACTTCTTTGCAAAGTTAAAACCCCTTTCAACTTTCAAGATATTTATCATGATATGCAAAAAATCCTCTTGCATCATATGCTAAAGAAAAAGTGTCCAGGAAATGGCTGTTCAACACCCTACCCTTGCAGCAATTTCTTCAGTGTATTGAAAATGCACTGTAAAAATGTGTTTGTCCTCGCTGAATTCTTTCTAAGTGTCTGATATTCACTTTTAACAGTTATGAGTAATCAAATACATACATGTCTTTCTCCTGAATACTAAAAGTGATTATTCTGTCCATCCTGGGCAATTGTGGGCAGATTATATGGGCCTAGCAGAATTCAATAATTACATGAAAATGCACATTTTATTGATATTATTTCATTAAATATGCAATATAAACTATTTGTTTTGTTATTATTTAAAGAAAAATAGTCATTTTATAGCAAACCATTGAAAAATTTAGATTCTGTCACATTTAAATATAGATAAATTTAAAAATTGAAAAGGGGGGCATATTTCATGAAAATATCAATAACAGAATAGATTAAATTTGGAAAAATAAAGCCAAAAAAAGTTTTTTTGTACTATATATGGTTAGGTTTAGTGACATTTAGGTATGCTGACTGATTTTTATTTTCAAAATAATTATATTTAGTAAATTAGGTTGAAAAAATGGCAAATATATGTAATTTCAGTGATATCGCACTAATTAATACACTTAAATTTTAATTAGATTTAATTAATTAAAGCAAGACATGATTTTAATTATGCGACAATACCCAACGTATTAAATTCAAACAATTAATTTATTCTCTGGCAAAAATGCCTGAATCTTATATGATTTATTATGCTGATGGTTCAAAGTCTTTAAAAATGTATGCTGGAAAAGAGTAACCCCCCTTGCTTTTTAGTGAATATACCTATCTGTGCAGATTTTAAATAACAGAAACAAAGTATTTTTTTTAATTTACTTACATATATAAACCCTTTTGTATGAAAATCAGACTAAAATTCACATTTCTAAAAATTGATGCATTCTTGAAGGTGGCAGAGGATAGTTTTTTTTGCAATCAAAACGTTTGACTGGCGGTTTACTAATATTGAGCTGCTTTAAAAATGTGCATTGAAAAATTTTTAATTTCCTCTACATGTAACAATAGTATGAAGTAGTCTCTTGAGAAATTTGAAGCTTTTAGGAATAAAACATGTACAACTTACAGAATGAGCCCTAAAGATGGCGCAGGGACAATCGCAAAATTTCATGTGAATCAAGCCTATTTTCACTATTTCGCTGCAGCCGCATCTGCTTCCAGGCCCGTGCGCCTGACCTAAGCTACCACACAAATTGCAGAATAACATTTGTACTTACCAATGAACAGCAAGAGATAATGGCTCAACCACCTCGTTTTCAAGTTACAATTCATCCTGTGAACCCACCCCGCTTTTCTGGTGAAATACCGATAGAGCGAGTTTTGAGCTTAGTTTCGTATTTCTAGTCCATATCCCATATACAGTAGTAGTGACACTAAAGTGTCATATTTCAATAAAATATACAAGGCCACTAAGTCCCTCCAAATGCACCCATAAAATATTCTAGCTATAAAATTACCTATAATATGCATTCAAACCTCAGGTTTCTCTATTTTTTCTATTTTTTGACCGGTACTTTATTCGAAACTATCCTCTGCCACCTTTAACTTTCAAAGTTTGTCTTGCAAGTAATAAACCTTGCTCAATTCAAAAAGAATATGCAATTCTGAGTAAAAATATACCAAATATGTCTTGATTCATTGAAAAATAAAAAAGTTATGGCCAAATAAGAGACCTCACCAATTCTCGGTCAACCACCTTAACCCCATATTGTTTCTTACACATAAAACAAATGCAATTCTTACAACTCCAGATGATAAATATACCAGCAAAAAAGTGTTAAATGGTAATTTTAATCTATTTCAAATACATTTATATGTAAAAAGTCAAATATAAAGGGTACATTTTGGTGAAATGTACTCACATGTATCACATACTCCCCTATTTTTCATGTTCCATGAAATTCCATTTTATCTCATTTTCACTTGGATTTATATACCTATAACTTCTTTGCAAAGTTAAAACCCCTTTCAACTTTCAAGATATTTATCATGATATGCAAAAAATCCTCTTGCATCATATGCTAAAGAAAAAATGTCCAGGAAATGGCTGTTCAAAACCCTACCCTTGCAGCAATTTCTTCAGTGAATTGAAAACGCACTGTAAAAATGTGTTTGTCCTCGCTGAATTCTTTCTAAGTGTCTGATATTCACTTTTAACAGTTATGAGTAATCAAATACATACATTTCTTTCTCCTGAATACTAAAAGTGATTATTCTGTCCATCCTGGGCAATTGTGGGCAGATTATATGGGCCTAGCAGAATTCAATAATTACATGAAAATGCACATTTTATTGATATTACTTCATTAAATATGCAATATAAACTATTTGTTTTGTTATCATTTAAAGAAAAATAGTCATTTTATAGCAAACCATTGAAAAATTTAGATTCTGTCACATTTAAATATAGATAAATTTAAAAATTGAAAAGGGGGGCATATTTCATGAAAATATCAATAACAGAATAGATTAAATTTGGAAAAATAAAGCAAAAAAAAAAGTTTTTTTGTACTATATATGGTTAGGTTTAGTAACATTTAGGTATGCTGACTGATTTTTATTTTCAAAATAATTATATTTAGTAAATTAGGTTGAAAAAATGGCAAATATATGTAATTTCAGTGATATTGCACTAATTAATACACTTAAATTTTAATTAGATTTAATTAATTAAAGCAAGACATGATTTTGATTATGCGACAATACCCAAAGTATCAAATTCAAACAATTAATTTATTCTCTGGCAAAAAATGCCTGAATCTTATATGATTTATTATGCTGATGGTTCAAAGTCTTTAAAAATGTATGCTGGAAAAGAGTAACCCCCCTTGCTTTTTAGTGAATATACCTATCTGTGCAGATTTTAAATAACAGAAACAAAGTATTTTTTTTAATTGACTTACATATATAAACCCTTTTGTATGAAAATCAGACTAAAATTCACATTTCTAAAAATTGATGCATTCTTGAAGGTGGCAGAGGATAGTTTTTTTTTGCAATCAAAACGTTTGACTGGCGGTTTACTTAATATTGAGCTGCTTTAAAAATGTGCATTGAAAAATTTTTAATTTCCTCTACATGTAACAATAGTATGAAGTAGTCCCTTGAGAAATTTGAAGCTTTTAGGGATAAAACATGTACAACTTACAGAATGAGCCCTAAAGATGGCGCAGGGACAATCTCAAAATTTCATGTGAATCAAGCCTATTTTCACTATTTCGCTGCAGCCGCATCTGCTTCCAGGCCCGTGCGCCTGACCTAAGCTACCACACAAATTGCAGAATAACATTTGTACTTACCAATGAACAGCAAGAGATAATGGCTCAGCCACCTCGTTTTCAAGTTACAATTCATCCTGTGAACCCACCCCGCTTTTCTGGTGAAATACCGGTAGAGCGAGTTTTGAGCTTAGTTTCGTATTTCTAGTCCATATCCCATATACAGTAGTAGTGACACTAAAGTGTCATATTTCAATAACATATACAAGGCCACCAAGTCCCTCCAAATGCACCCATAAAATATTCTAGCTATAAAATTACCTATAATATGCATTCAAACCTCAGGTTTCTCTATTTTTTCTATTTTTTGACCGGTACTTTATTCGAAACTATCCTCTGCCACCACAGCGCACGATCAAAAAACAAGGGTTTAACAGGTTATACAGGTATTGTTTCGAGAAAAAAGTATTAAATAGATAAGATTTGTGCAAAAAATATCCTAATTTTTATTTACTATTTATATTGTGTCGTATTTTGGGAAATTTCAGGGTATTTTTTTTTTAATTTGTTCCAGTTTCCCGAGGATACAATATGAGAAAGTGGTTAACACAACACATAAAAAATGGCGTCATTTGATGACGATATGGCGCATTTAAAAGTTCAACTTGATTTAGATGCACAACAAGTTGCTGTCCTTTAAAAAAGGACTGCAATAAGTGGACCATATACATGTTTTTTCTAATCGAAATTCAATTAAGAAATTTTCTAGGTGTACAGTGTAGTTAATATTCATATAGGTTTGTTCACAATGATCTGCCTTCTTATCACTGATTGTAGTCTCAAAGCAAAATTGTAAAATTTTATCTCCGATTAGCGGCTTTTAGTTTTGTCAGTTTCAAAATTCGGGCTATTTTGATACATGTAACCCTTAATCGCTGAATCTTGACACCTGGGAAAAATAGAGATCTGATTGTTCAAATTTAGCACAGCTCTGCAGCACGCAGATTTTTTGTCGGAACCCCCTCCCCCACGCACATTGAAAGCCTTTGCTTTTTATAGACCTCTATCAAACGGTATTGGATTGCTGAAATAAAAAAAAATATTTTGCAAGACTTGATGCACAAAACTAATGCCGGTGAAAACTTGCTCTATCTTTTAAAAGCTAGAACTAGTCGTTGAATGATGTTTTTCATGCAAGTTGGTATGTAACATGAATCTTTATGTTGCAGGTTCGTCCTAATTTTTTAGATTGCTTGTACCATATAATTTAAGTTTAGTTTGTATATAAAAGTATATATATAAGAGGGATCCGTAAATGAATATTTAAATGGGATATGCGTATTTAAAACCGCTATTTCCCAATGATTGGCATATTCTAATTCGAATAGATCCAAAGTTACCAAAGGTGCGAACTCTCCAGCATTCTTGTGCATGCGTAGCCTGTTGTTTACCCATGGCATCCGGTTAAACTTCGCTTATATATTTACTGCTTGGACCCCAGGGTCCACGCAAATAATAGTGACGCCTTAAAAAACTTTTAATGAACACAGAAGTTAAAAAAAAATCATATAACTGTCATGAGACAGCAATACCCGCACTAAGTTGTTTGTCTCTAATTTTGCAAGCTCCTTCAAATTGGGTTTTACCAAGGAAAAAGTCAATATTATTCAATAATTTACATAATAGATGTATTCATCAATAGTTCAACTCCGAAAAGACCTTTTTAACATTCATTGCAATCTGTTTGGAATTCCTTTACGACTGAAAATTCCATCTTGAAATTGTGTTAAGTTATGAAGCGATATGAAGATTTGCGGTCGAATTCGTTTTTCAACATTATGTTATTTTCTTATCGAAATTTTAACTGCATAGTATTTTGGTAAATAATTACAAAACAATGTATGCTGAGACTTAGGGTTGAAATCGATCATACAATTAAATTATTCAAAGTGAATTTCAAGGTGTTAGAAAAGTATATTTGTAAGCGACGTAGAAAAAAATTAAATTAGTCATGTTTCTGTATCTCTCTAATGACTGACGTATGTAAAGTATCATTGTTTACAAACAATGAGCGCAAAAATGAAAGTAGATTTAACCAGCTGTTCATTGATTGTCAACATCTTCATTTAATTCACGTGAAAAACATCGGATATAAATATGATAACGCGTTTTCTAACACATTTTTTACCTTTTAAGTACTTACATTCAGTGTTTTGAATCTTGTGCAAGGTGTCATGTGTGAATCTTACGTTTATCCTCGTTTGACGTCATCAATGCATAAGGTAGGTAACTATCCCGCAAGAGGGCGCGACTTTTTGGACTCGTTTATATTTGTGCAGTCTTATATTGCTTCTCAGTGAAATTTGGTTGTCATACCTCCGTTATACTCATATTTTTAGCTCACCTGAGCCGAAGGCTCAAGTGAGCTTTTCTGATTTAATTTGTCCGTTGTCTGTCGTTGTCGTCGTCGTCGTCATCGTAATCTTTTCACATTTTTATTTTCTTCTCAAGAACCACTGGGCTAATTTCAACCAAACTTGGTACAAGGTATCCTTGGGTGAAGGGGATTCTAGTTTGTTCAAACAAAGGGTCACGCCCTTTTCCAAGGGGAGATAATCATGAATTTGTTAAAAATTAATGACATTTTTAAAACATCTTCTTCTCCAGAACCACTGGGCCAGGAAGGATGAAACTCAAGTGGAAGCATCCTCAGATAGCGTAGATTTCTGTTTGTTCAAATCATGACCCCCAGGACAAGGGTGGGGCCAAAATGGCCAACCAAGTTTTACATTGGAATCAATAGGAAAAATCTTTAAAAATCTTCTTCTCCAGAACCACTGGGCCAAGAAAAATGAAACTCATGTGGAATGATCCACAGGTAGTGTAGATTCAAATTTGTTCAAATCATGATCCCCAGGGCAAGGGTTAGACCAAAATGACCGACCCAAGTTTTACATAGGAATATAAAGGAAAAATCTTTAAAAATCTTCTTCTCCAGAACCACTGGGCCAGGAAGAATGAAACGCATGTGGAATCATTCTCAATTAGTGTAGATTCAAGTTTCTTCAAATCATGACCCCCGGGGCAAAGGTGGGGCCAAAATGGCCGACCCAAGTTTTACATAGGAATATATAAATAAAATCTTTAAATATATTCTTCTCCAGAACCACTGGGCCAGGAAAAATGAAACTCATGTGGAATGATCCTCAGGTAGTGTAGATTCAAATTTGTTCAAATCATGATCCCCAGGGCAAGGGTTAGGCCAAAATGGCCGACCCAAGTTTTACATAGGAATATATAGGAAATATCTTAAAAAATCTTCTCAAGAACAACTGGGTCAGGAAAGATGAAACTCATGTGGAATCATCCTCAGGTAGAGTAGATTCAAGATTGTTCAAATCATGACATCTGGGGCAAAGTTCGGGCCAAAATTGTCGACCAAAGTTTTACATAGGAATATATAGGAAAAATCTTTAAAAATCTTCTGATCAAGTACTTCAAAGTTTGATCAGTGATATTTATATGGAATCATCCTCAGGTGGTGTAGATTCTAGTTTGTTCAAATGATTAACGCCTGGAGGGGGGGAGTAAATTCAAGCCCAATGTGCTCAGTTGAGCGCTGTGGCCCCTGGGCCTCTTGTTTTTTTTAAGTCTTTTGTTTTATGATGCAGACATATGATCTAAATAAGAGGGGCCCGTTTCTTAAAACTATCCTATGACTAAGATCTGTCTTAAGACCGAAAATTATTGTAAGATTGCACCAGAGCTGTTTCACAAAACTGTCATATCTTATGATAATCTTAAGATCTATCATAATCTTAGAAATTTGACCCCTTGGTCAATATTCTATGTAGAAAAATGACCCACTTTTCTGTAGAAATTATTGTCTTGAGGTCGTTTTTCTCCGTGTGCATTGTAGAAAAATGACCCCGTAGAATAATGAACCCTTGTCATTTTTTGATGCAAAAACTTTCGTTTCGTTTTGGGAGGAATATTCTTGTTAGCGAATGTATACGTGTAATATCAAGCAGTCTTATGCTTTGAAGTGTTAATTTCTGGAAGCTTTTAAGCTTACATAACGAAATAGAAGCTATACAATGCCTTACATGAATGATACAAACCGCTTTATCCCCATTGAAGGAAAACAATATCTACATGTATTAAAATGTTTTAAGGCTATATATTTACATTCAGTGTAATTTTCCTTATCAAATCCATTAAAAATCCACGACGTTCAAATTTCTATAACACACGCGAAACCTTGTCACCGCGTGTTAGAATACACAGCAGCAACTATATGCATTTTCAATACTCTAGAAACACCAAAATGTAAAATGTTTTATTTCAATTTAATGCAAAACTAAAACCCTGAAAAATTAATTTAGTAATTAACGTAACGTGCGTTAAGAATTAATTTCTCACTTTTTTAATCGCAATGTTTGTTTGTGCAATTTAACTTTGCAACGTCACCTAACGTCATCTGACGTCATTAACGGCTCTTACTTCTATTAACCAAGATAAGTTTGAAGGTCGCTCAATTCACATTAAATGTTAACGAAATAAGCAATTATGAGGATGGAAAATTAGAGAATGTAAATATAAGCATTGAATTCATATTTTTGGCTGTTTTCGGTCCTATAACACACCTGGCCGTGCCTACAAATTAATCATACCGCTTAAGCGTGGTATTCAATTTGTCGGCACGGCCATGTGTGTTATAGGACCGAAGACAGCCAAAAAAATGAATTCAATGCTGAAGTAGGCAAAGATTAGTGCGCATTCATACAATCATTATTACATTTGATTCAGTAAGTTTACATAGCTGTCATTTTTATCTTTAAAAGGTCATTTTCTAGCTGGTCAGAAATTGTTTTTTAAAGTTTCCAGAGTTGATTAATTATGAATCTCTTTGATTTTACCCTGAATAAATGATTTGCAAAACTCATTTTTTCAAAAGTTTAACGTTATTGATTCCTACTTTTCAAATTGGCGCAAAAAAGGACGTTAGCTCAGAAAAATAGATCTTATAAAAATATTTGGTTTTCTATGAATGGAGTTTTAAACTTTTCAAAATAAAAGGGATGATCGATTTAATTTGTAAAAATAAATAAGAATTTAATTGCCTCTGAACTATGATACATAGGAAACAATAAGTGGTTAGCTTAAACTTGAAAAATTAAAAAAGCAGTGCTCGTCTTTCCAAAAGTGGCACATGTAGTATCGTTTTACCCGTTCTACATGTTCATGACTTACATTTCTAAATGTGATGATTTTCGGATTTTTTTTTTACCAGTAGAACATATGTAGAAAAAAAGCAAAACAAATGTTGGATTATGAAAAAGTAATTACTTTACTTATTAAACTTACGCTCCGGTGAACAAAGTTTAGGGAAAGGGATATATAGATTTTAGCCTGTCCGTCCGTATGTCTGTTGTGTATTTGCCTGCAGAAACTATTATTTGTCTGCCCATAACTTTACATCGAATTGGACTAGGGCTGTCATATTTCAATTGTATTTTTGTGACAAGACCTTTTTTGTGTACAACCAATTTTGACCTTTTGACCTTGACCTTAGAGTTTGACACACTTTTACACAAAAATTTCAAACTTTTACTTTGGGATTAATTTTTGGACGGTATTTGCTAGAAGAAGGATATGGAAATAACGAACAGTATTCAATCTCAACGTCCATTAAACAAATATACAAAATAAGAGCAGAGCAAACACGGACCTCCGAAACATCAGAGGTGGGATCAGGTGCCATGGAGGAGTGAGCATCCCCTGCCGACCGGTCACACCCGCCGTGTGCTCGTTGTCATAATCAGGATATAACGGAAAAAATCCGTGGTCAATTCAGTGTATAAATAATGGTATATTGGTGCATAAGTAAGGGAGGTTGACGATAGAAACTTTAAAGTCATCACGTTTATCATATAGCTTAGTTGTTAGATTACCATTAACGTCATTGTCAAGTAAAATATCCAAGAATGGAACAAATGTGTCAGACTCTGTGGTATCTTTAATCTCAAGTTCACCAGGATATATCGTATCGACGTAGGAATGGAAATTAATTACGATTGCTAATTGACAATACGTCGTCGATATACTAGTATCTAAACGTCGATTTGAAGGCTACATCAAGTGTTTTCTTCTTTTCACACATAAGATATTGCACAAATTCAGCTTTATAAGAATACAAAAATAGGTCTGCTCATAACGGAGCGCAATAGGTACCCATAGGATTTCCATTAGATTGTTGGAAGACGTGGTCTCTAAAAACCCACATAGATATTTTCAATTAGAAATTCAAACATCTTAATGTCAACTTCAGAGTACTTGACTGTGCAATCAGATGTTTTAACAAAATAAATTTGAATATGACCAATGACCAGGTAAGTAATTTAACAAGTTCCATTTTTTTTAAAAGGCACCTATGAATGATATAATAAAAGCCTGCAATTTAATTTGTCGTGGGAAATGGCTGCGTATTAACTTGAAAAGTCGTAAGTTTTTAAGCTGTTGATTTTGGACAAAAATCTTGTGATTTCAAATTGTCCAAAAGTTCTTTGGAATTTTTTAGAATTCACATCTGATTTACACCACTTCTTGAAAATGTTATTGCACAGTACTCTTGAAGTTTTGCATTGGTGTCTGCAAGCCAAAATAATCCATACCAGAATCATTGATTGTGATTTTACTATTAAGATGCAATCAAATATAAGTTGGAAAGGATTAAAGTTCATTAAAAAAAACGTCTTCTACATTTGAAAGTATAAAAAAATATCAGGAGACTCGGATAATAAGGTTTTATAGTATAAAAAAGTAGGGGTCAAATTTCTATGGGTGTCATTTTTCAACGTGTGCTGAGTCGTAGAATTACTGGTCTTGAATGTTTTTCTACAGTCGAAAAATGACCCTATTTGTCGTAGAATATTGACCCGGAGTCATTTTTCTACGTAGAAAAATGACCCCCTGGTCAATATTCTACGGGGGTCACTTTTCGTCGTTACTCCGGCCATCAGACTAACATTAGCGCCCCCCCCCCCCCAAAAAAAAAATTACCCCCCAAAAAATAAAAGATAGAAAAACTTAAAGTGCCTGGTTAATGTTTTTCCTTTTTATTCATTTCAAGACATTTTTCTTTGGTTGTGATCCCCTCCTCCCCCTCCCCCCCCCAAAATGTTTCTTAGAACCATGTGCATTTTTATATATTTATTTTTTTTTGTTTGTCATTCATATTTTTTAATTTCTGTCATTAAATGCATCATTCAAACATTACAAAGTTACAATATAATGGAAAAGGCAAATATTTATACACAATAGACATAAAATGCTTCCATTTAACAATTTTAAAAAAAGTACAATAATATTTGTTACTTTTCTGTATCTTATCTTCACTGTCTGAGAAATGTTTTCAAAAAATCCCAACTTTGCTTTATCATGTCTGCTTTTTTATAAGAAAGAGAAAAGGACGAAAAAAGCTCTATAGTTTTATAATATTTAAGTACTTCTAAAAAAGCAAGAAAAGAGAGCGTTATATTTTTCCATTGATAGTGCATTATATATTGCTTTGCAATTAGAATAATTATGTTCAAAGATTTGAAAGCAGTTTTATTACAACTATTATATCCAAATATTATTTCTTCAGGTGTAAATTCAATTATTAAACCACAAGTGTTATTAAGTTTATCTCTTAAATTAGACCATAAAGTGATTGAAAAAAGACACAAACATATTAGATGGGTTAGTGTTTCTTTAGTATCATGACAAAAGGAACAAAGTACTGTTTCAGCTAATTACATTTCATAAGTTTGCTATTTGTAAAAAATATTTGATGTAAAAGCTTAAACTGAAAGCATCGAAAATTAGTTTCCTCTGTCATTAAAAAGGGTAAAGAGAATAAATCTTTCCATTTATTTTCAGGAATATGTATTGAAAGTTTTTCCTCCTATTTCCTTAAAGCCATTGAAGGCGACTCTGCTATCTTTTCAACAAAAAAAATAATAAAAATATTTTGTGTCTTTAACGTTTCTTTGAAGTTTTAAAATATTTTCACTCTTAATTTCATTCAACTTTTGATGATTTCTAATTATTTGCTTCCAATGTTTAGGGATTGCTGATAATAGTCCGGTATATTCCAAGAAATTTGTATTAAACCTGTATTTATTATTAAATTGGTTAAATTCATGAAATCGCCATTTTCCGTAATTAAATCATTGATGAAAAATATTCCATTGGTTATCCATTTTCGCTTAAACACATATTTTTCCGATTTTGATATCATTATTTAGCCATAGTGGTTGACTAAGAATTTCGCAAAAGGCTGTGGTAGAGTTTTGACTAGCTTTCCCCAAGAATGGATTAAAGGATGTATTGGCTTTAACAAAAGATTTGAACTATAGGAGAGAACAATTTCCCGGAAAAAAAGACATTTAAAAATCCATTTTTGGGGGGTTGTTTTCTACCGTATATATGTCTAAATTTTTCAAATTTGTATTTGATACCTCAAATTTATTATTTACAACTTGACAATAAACCTCCAAAGTTGACCGAAACACCATTTTGTCCATAAAAGCATTGATTTTTGCATGAATTTTGGCCTTGAAGTCCTTCAGGGCAGGCCTGCCCCTAAAAAAATTGCGATAGGTTAGGATGTAAGGAATAAATTAAGATAAGATTTTTTTAGGGGCACCCCTGCCCTGGGGTCGAAATTCACAAAAAACCTAGAAAAAATAAGGAAACCTGATTTTCATCACCTGCTTTAAATTTATGCCACACATTATTATAGTCAGACTAGCTCAGTTGATATAATCGCAGACTTTTACACCTTGGATACTTTCTTTTTAAAGTCGGGGGTTCGAATCCACCTGGTACAACACTTTTAAACTTTTAAATTTCGCCTTTTTAAAGACTATTTAGATTTTTTATATAGATTTGTGTACTTTCCCTTTAATTATCTATTCTTTATGCATGTCCATTCTTAATATATAAGAAACACTAGGGAGATATCAAATCGTAAAAATCCAATGTACAGGTCTCAATCAGGCGGAACGAACCTCAGTATAAGCACACTTATATCGAGGACAAGAATAACTCACTATGTGTACTGTTACTCAATACCGGTATTCTTGGCAGCACCGAGCTGAAATGAATTTCAACTGTATATATTCCTTATAATTAAATCGATTTTGGCTGCCTATTTCAGGAAATGCACTGCCTTGGATTTCATTTAGGCCTATATATTTTGCACACTTTAATGACGTTTTATCATATCCACGGATAAAAGGCCTAGACATGAAGAACAGAATTTCAAAGACAGTAGACACTACTTTTATGAACCATGAGAAGTAAAGACAGATTTCAATAATACATATGGAGATAACAAACTCAGAAATGAAAGGGTTCCTATTACAGTTGACGTAAATATAGTTCGTAATGAGGACCTTAGATCACTTATTTTAAAAGGTCCTAAATATAGGGAACCCCGATCCTTCAACTGGCGTCGGAATTTCATAAATATTATGGATTCTGTTGAAAATTACGCCAGACGATGGGCTACATATGAAAAAGAAGACATTGACACCTTGTCAGAATGGATTAAATGTATCAGATCCATGTGAAAGTCACGTATTGAAAGATTGAGGGGCAAAATGAAAACCATCTATCCTTCTGTGTTCAATAAACCAGAATTGAAGAAAGAATTAGATAGATTACACGATCAGTACGTACTGGTTCCTGCCGACAAAGCAGGTAACAACATTGTCTTCGTTTGTAAGGCTCATTATATAAATTGCATTTTAGAAGAAGTTGGATTTAATTCTACAAGTGGTAATCCTACTTATATATACATATACTACTCTTTCTAAGGAAGAAATTCTTCAAAATCACCTGTCAGTTTTGAATACTTTTAATATTCCACAGAGCCAAAATATATTTGAACTACCTTATATATATTGGATTCCGAAGCTTCATAAGAATCCTTACAAACAAAGATACATTGCAGGTTCCAGTAAATGTTCAACCAAGCCTCTTTCGTTACTTCTCACTAAAATATTGACAGTAGTGAGGGAAAAACTTCAAGAGTACTGTACAACTATATATTCAAGAAGTGGAGTCAATCAGATGTGGATACTAAAAAATTCTAAAGAACTTTTGGACAATTTGAAATCACAAGACTTTACAAAAATCAACAGCATAAAAACTTACAACTTTTCAACTTCATACACAACAATTCCCCATGACAAATTAAAATCCAGGCGTTTTGATATCATTGACAGCTGCTTCTTCAACAAAAATGGAACTAATAAGTTTACTTACCTCGTCATTGGTCATTTGAAAAATTATTTTGTTTAAACAAATTCTGATTGCACACATAAGTACTCTGAAGTTAAGATCAAGAAGATGCTTGAGTTTCTGATTGACAATATCTATGTGGTTTTTGGAGACCAGGTATTCCAACAATCTATTGGAATTCCCATGGGTACAAATTGCGCTCCGTTATTAGCAGACTTATTTTTATATTCATATGAAGCAGAATTTATGCAAAATCTTTTGCGTGAAAAGAAAATAACACTTGCTGTGGCCTTCAACTCGACATTTAGATATATCGAAGACGTATTGTCAATTAATAATGATAATTTCCATTCCTACGTCGACACGATATATCCTGGTGAGCTTGAGATAAAAGATACCACAGAGTCCGACACTTCTGCTTCATACTTGGATATTTTAATTGAAAAAGACACAAATGGTAATCTAACAACCAAGCTATATGATAAACGTGATGACTTTAACTTTTCTATCGTCAACTTCCCTTACTTATGCAGCAATATACCTTCATCACCTGCATACGGAGTATTTATATCTCAGTTGATTCGATACGCTAGAGCATGCTCTACGTATGAACAATTTCTTAAACGAGGTAAATTATTGACTAGCAAGTTGATGAAACAAGAATATCAACAGTCTCGTTTAAAGTCATCGTTTCGTAAATTCTATGGTCGATACAATGTCCTTGTCAGCAAATACAATTTATCATTGAATGAAATGCTGACTGGCGTTTTTCATACAAATTGTTAGTCCATTATTTATACACTGAATTGACCACGGATTTTTTTCCCGTTATTTCCTGATTATGACAACGAGCACACGGCGGGTGTGACCGGTCGGCAGGGGATGCTCACTCCTCCATGGCACCTGATCCCACCTCTGATGTTTCGGAGGTCCGTGTTTGCTCTGCTCTTATTTTGTATATTTGTTTAATGGACGTTGAGATTGAATACTGTCGTTATTCCCATATCCTTCTTACTGTGATAATTTTTCTAACGTTGTTCCGTAGTTTTTTTCAGTTTTCCCGTTCTGGACCCCTCCGAACACCCTCTTTGGTACCTCTACATTACCTGTATTTATTCACCTGAGTTAAGGCTATCGCCCTTCTTAAAACCGGCTTATCGAGATATAACAGCACGAGCTCTGACTGACCAATCTTTACTGTCTAAGCTTTGTAAAGTAAAGTACTGTGTATATTTCAAAGTGTTAATACAGACACTGACTTCTGAGGTGAGTAACATGTTTAATTCACATTTTCTTCTCTGTTTTGTTAATTAAACGGACCTTGGATAACTTTGTTATTTCAACGTATTTTAATTTTGGTTTATTCATTTGAATGTTCGTTCGTTTGTATAGTTTGTATGTTTTATAAATATTATTGTAAGTAGTGTGAATTGAAAGTATCGGCTCTTGTATTGTGGTATTTAGATTCATTATGATACTAAACAGTAAAGTAACTATGTAGGTAAAGTTACTGTGTGTAAGTGAAAGTTACATGGAAAATAATGTATTTATTGTGTAAAAGCATTTAATGCAAGTTCTGTAATGCAGCGCTGTGATGTTGACCCCATTATTATCCAATTTACGTGTATTGTGGATTATGTGGGTAAAAACTTGTATGTAGCTTTGAGTATTTAACTGTGTAACTTAATGTGTTTACAATATTGTGTTATGTAGGTCCCGTTTTACGTCCTACGTTCCAGTTTACATGTCCTACGTTACGTCCTGTGTTCGGTGTTGTATGGTGTGTGGTGTAATGGTTATGGTTACCGTGGAGCCGGAATAAATATTATATACAGTTGATGTAATCTAGATAAATGTGAAAACGCTTTTTGACTTTTGTTATTTACTATAATGAGGAAGAACCTGCAACAAATGGTGTCAGAAGTGGGATTGACTGAAAACAAGTGGGATTTCTTCAACATGTAGGATCAAAGGAAAACAACAAGCACGAAAACGGTATCAGGACAACATGTGGACTTGTGATGTTTGGGACACGTGGTATGTCTAGGATCTCTGGAGTATTTGGATCTTTCGGATCAAATCGACAGAAGTTCCAATGGTATGGGCTAGAAGTCCAAAGAGGCAACCCAACGGACAATCAAGATCCAAGATCCTTGAAATTCAGCCGGAAACAGTGCCTGAGGGAACTTTGATCTCTTGAGGGAAAACTTTTTATATGCACTGGATTTAATTCAAGACGTTGAAAAGAATTTCTAATGTGGTAGTGTTTGCCCTTAATGACAAAATTAATTTTTGTTTTCTTTTGAACAATTTAAATTCAAGTGAATTTCAAACTTTGATAATTTGATATATTTATTAAGTTTTGTTTATCAGTCAAAGGAAACATATTTTGTTGAAATATTACTTGTCTGATTTATATTCAATTGTTTTCACTGTGTTTTGTAGATTAGTTGGTGACCTCGTTATTCGGGACCTTGAGATCAGCAGTTGACGCTGATATTACAAAACTCAAAAATTCAGCACTTCAGTAAGTTGTGTATCTGTAAGAAAAAAGCGTTTTCATATCGCGTATCGCAAAATAAAAAAAAAATGCGAATGTAGTTTTGCAACTAAACTCAGGTGTGTAAAGACTAGTATGTGGGGAAATTTCTAATTTCAGTTGTCTTTTATTGTTTGTCTGTATGATTTTGTGTTTTGTGAATTTAGATCATGGCAGAAGCTTTGAAAGAGATTATTGATTACGGAGTATCGTTAGGTTACAAAGAAGATACTTTTAGAGAATTTGTTAGACCCCAACAGGATATTCAGAGAGAAAAGCGGCTGACAGAAAGAGAACGCATGAAAGAGGAACTAGAGTACCAGCGGATGAAGAAACATGATAAACAGATGCAGCTGCAGCAACTGACTTATCAACATCAAATGGAAATGCTTCATAAAAAAAGAAGCTGAAAATAGCAAGGGATGAGGAGGAAAGTGTTAAGTTCAAAGGTCCAAAAATCTCGGCATTTGAGGATGGGAAGGATGAAATGGACACCTATTTACGTAGATTTGAACGATATGCAGAGTTAGAAAAGTGGCCAAAAACTTCGTGGGCTATGAACCTAAATACACTCCTTAAAGGTAGGGCTCTCGATATTTATACATTACTACCAGCAGATGATGCTTTAGATTATGACAAGCTGATGATAGCACTCCTTAAACGCTATGAGCTAACAGAGGATGGGATTAAACATAAGTTCAAATCAGCAAAACCAGAAACGGGTGAGACATTTATACAATTTTCTGTTAAAATGAGTAGTTATTTGCTAAGGTGGCTGAAAATGGCCAAAATAGCAGAAACATTTGAGGCATTATTTGATTTAGTATTACGTGATCAGTTCCTGAATACTTGTAACAGAGATTTGACTTTGTTTCTAAAAGAGAGAACACCAACGAGTATACAGGAGATGGTACAATTAGCAGACCAGTATCGGGAGGCAAGGATGACCAACGCTGCGACCCTCAGCAATGTCAAAGGCAATGAATTTAAACACCCAGCTAAGTTTCGTTTTGGAAATCATAAAGACCTTTCAGGTGAGAAGAGAATACAAAATTCAAACAAATCATTTGTTCCAAAATCGGAAAGACGTTGTTTTAAATGCAACAGGATAGGGCATATTACATCCGAATGCAGAACAAAACCAAAGGTCGGTGCTGTAACAAAAGAAGAACAGAATGAAGTCCATACTACTTCAGCTAGTACAGAGGAACATGCAGCAAAGGTAACCTTTGTTAGCACAATGCCAACAGACAATGGAACCAATTCTATGAATCTTGATGTATCAACAAGAGTTTCACCAACATGCTACCAACTGCAACACAACATGCCAGTATCAGCAGGTTTTTTTGAAGGTAAACCAGTTAAGGTACTAAGAGACACAGGAAGCAGCGGCATAGTGGTTCGAAGAAGTAAGATTGATGAAGCAAATCTGATTCAGGATAAGTTTCAAACATGTATTTTGGCAGATGGTTCATCTATTAGAGTTCCAATTGCTTCCATCTTTGTTGACACGCCCTATATTGCAGGAACATTTGAAGCATGGTGTATGGGGAGAAGCCAGTCTACGATTTAATCATCGGGAATGTAGCTAAGGTACGAGCACCTGGAGATCCTGATCCTGAATGGTCAGAGACAAATGCTGTTAAAACCCATCAACAAGCAAAGGTAAAGTTAAAACAGTATCCTCAACTCAAAGTTCCAGAAATACTTAAGGGAAACATCAGTCCAGACGAGAGTAAACTAGAACAACAGGCCGATGACTTACTGCAGAGAATACGACAAAAGGCAAGTTCCGGACAAGTGGTTGATAAACAGACTGCAACAATACGATGGTTCATGCTGAACGGATTTGTATATCGTGAATATCAAACTAAGACTGAATCAGGTAAGTCTTACAAACAGCTTGTAGTTCCAAAGAAATTCAGGGAAATTGTCATGAGATTGGCACACGAGTCAATCATGTCTGGTCATTTGGCGATATCACGCACATCGTCAAGAATTTTTTTTCTGAATTCTACTGGTCTGGACTAGAGACTGATGTCAAGATGTTTTGTCGTTCTTGTGATATCTGTCAAAGGAGCATACAAAAAGGTAAGGTTTCTAAGTACCCCCTTCAGGAAATACCACTTATTGATGTTCCTTTCAAGCGAGTTGCCATAGACATCGTGAGACCTATTCATCCTTTACCGACAAAGGGAATAGGTATATTCTTACTTTGGTCGATTTTGCTACTAGATACCCTGAAGCTGTACCACTACCATCCCTTGAAACGGAGAGAGTTGCCGAGGCACTCATAAACATATTTTCTAGAATTGGAGTTCCCGAGGAAATGTTGAGCGATATGTGTTCTCACATCGTTAAAACAACACACTACTACCCCTTACCACTCTATGACAAACGGTTTGATTGAGAGGTTTAACGGAAACCTCAAACAAATGTTAAAACGTATGTGCTCCGATCGTCCACTTGATTGGGATAAATATATTATACCAGTATTGTTTGCTTACAGGGAGGTGCCGAAAGAAATTTTGGGCTTTTCGCCTTTTGACCTAGTGTATGGAAGAGAGACTTGACACAACGGCAGAGAAAATTTGGAGAAGGCTTCTAAACGACAGGCAAGGTTGTACAACAGGTCAACTAGAGCAAGGAGTATGAAGGTAGGAGAAAAAGTTTTAATATTGCATGCTGCTCACAGATTCAAATAAGTTACTAATGCAATGGAATGGACCTCTCAGCATCAAAAAGAAGATAAACAAAGTTGACTACCAGATTGAAATGAAAGGTTAATTGAAGACGTTTCATGTAAGTATGCTTAAAAAGTACATTGACGGGAATGATGATTCAGGGGAATCAGATCAAGATGATGAAGCTCTAGTCACATCTGCTGTTATTGACTGTGCTGCGGAGGAGGAAGATGACGAGTATTGCGTAGCGAGTAAAGGGAATACCAAAGGTGTGGACATCAACCCAGAGTTATCACCTGAAGACAGAAAAAGGTAACATCACTTTTGGATCAGTTTACTGATATTTTGTCTGATGATCCTGGCTATACCCATTTGATTGAACACGACATTAAGATTATCTCAAGTCAACCAATCATAGTTAAATCTTATGCGATTCCATTTTCAATGAGGGCAATAGCTGATAGAGAAGTCGAGAAAATCCTGGAATTGAATCTCATTTAACCATCAGAAAGTCCATTTTCTTCTCCAGTTGTCTTTGTTAAGAAAAAAGATGACACTTTTTGTTTCTGCGTAGACTTTAGAGCTATCAATGCATGTTCACAGTTCGATGCAGAACTGATGTCAAATGCAGATGATATCTTTTCAAAAGTTGCCAACTACAAGGTATTTTCAAGGATCGACTTATCCAAAGGCTACTGGCAGGTTCCATTAACATCGTCAGCTAAACCCAAAACAGCGTTTCAGACATCCAAAGGCCTCTTCCAATTTCGAGTGATGCCCGTTTGTTTGGTAACAGGATCGGCGACGTTTTCCAGACTAATGTGTAAGTTATTGTACGGAATGTCAAACACTGATAATTTTATCGATGATATCATTGTTTTTACAGAGGAATTAGATCAGGATTTGAAAGTTCTTCACGAACTCTTTACCAGGCTGAGAAACGCCAATTTGACAGCAAAACCTTCCAAGTGTTTGATAGGGTACAAGAGTTTAGAGTGCTTAGGCCATATCGTAGGTGAGAAGCTGTTAAAACCAAACCCAGACAAGGTAAGAGCAATTCAAGAGGCGCCAGCACCAAGCACTAAACGTCAGTTAAGATCGTTTTTAGGACTCCTTAGTTTCTACAGGAAATTCATTCCCAATTTTTCGTCTGTTGCACTACCCCTCACTGATTTAGCAAAGAAGGGGTCACCAAATAAAATTATTTGGAATCAACCTCAGGAAAAATCTTTTCAAGCACTTAGGGCAATGCTTTTGAAATCACCTATTCTTAAACTGCTAGATTTATCAAAATAGTTTATTCTTCAAACTGATGCATCGGATAGGGGAATTGGAGCTGTACTGATGCAGTTTGACGAGCATAGTGGTTTGAAACTTCTGGTGGCGTATGCAAGTCGAAAATTGAAGGACAGTGAAAGTAAGTATACTTGGAATAAGAATACTTGGCAGTTGTTTGTGCAGTCCAAAAGTTCCACCTGTACCTGTATGGACGCGAGTTCCTCATTGAAACAGATCATCAGTCGTTGATTTATTTGAACAAAGCCAAAGTTATCAACACTGGGATCATGAGGTTGGCACTTGGTCTTCAATCATATAGATACCGAGTTATCGCCATTAGGGGAAGGGATAATCAAGGAGCAGATTATCTTAGTAGGCAGTGATGACTTACAGTGTCAATTTATGTAAATACGACCTTTTGTTTTTAATCTTTCGTAAATGTGTATTCTAAAGTATTAGCACACTTTTCCATAAGGGGGAGGTATGTTTGTTGCGGGTTCTTCCTTATTATAGTAAATAAAAAAAGTCAAAAAGCGTTTTCACATTTATCTAGATAACATATACTGTACATAATAATATTCCGGCTCCACAGTAATCATAACCATTTCACCATACAACATCGAACACAGGACATAACGTAGGACGTGGTACCTGGAACGTATAACGGGACCTACATAACACAAAATTGTAAACACATTAAGTTACACAGTTAAATACTCAAAGCTACATACAAGTTATTACCCACATGACCCACAATACACGTAAATTGGATAATAATGGGGTCAACATCACAGCGCTGCATTACAGAACTTGCATTAAATGCTTTTACACAATAAATACATTATTTTCCATGTAACTTTCACTTACACACAGTAACTTTACTTACATAGTTACTCTACTGTTTAGAATCATAATGAATCTAAATACCACAATACTAGAGCTGATACTTTCAATTCACACTACTTACAATAATATTTATAAAACATACAAACTATACAAACGAACAAACATTCAAATGAATAAACCAAAATTAAAATACGTTGAAATAAAAAAGTTATCCCAGGTCCGTTTAATTAACAAAACAGAGAAGAAAATGTAAATAAAACATGTTACTCACCTCAGACGTCAGTGTCTGTATTAACACTTTAAGATATGCTCAGTACTTTAACTTTACAAAGCTTAGACAGTAAAAATTGGACAGTCAGAGCTCTTGCTGTTAATATCTCGATATTTGAAATACAAACAAGACAAATAAATAATGCAACACCGTAAATGTGAATGGGGGGGGGGGGGGCGTTACCCCATTCGCACTCGTACTTCTGGCCTACTTGAAAAAGGAAAATGGAAAGCCGTTATTTTATGTTAATAAATATATATAAGATTTGATTAAAACCATCTTTATTTTTGCAAGTCTCTATATTCCTGTCCATCTCACTGCAATCTAACGGTAATTAAAATTAGATGCTAGATCCGCTCGCATACACTCAACACAAACAGTTAGTGTAGAGAGTATGCGAGCGGATCTAACATCTAATTTTAATTAGATTGCATCTCACTGACAACCGTTTGCATTCGTATTAAGAGAAAGCAACACTCTACATGTATAGCTTTGAAGATACGATGTTGACAGGAGTATCTTTGAGATTTGTTTCCATGGATTAAAATTTATGTCATTCGAAGATATTTTTTCTCTATCTTGGAAAAAAGCAGGCAAACTATTTGCATTGGTATAATGAGCAATTGAAATCAATGATCCTTGGTAGAGGTGTGTCTGTTATATTAAAGAAGGACTTAGTTGGTTCAACATTGAAAATATGACGCATTTAAAAATCTTTTTTCCTGGAAATCTAATTATTATCTGTTTAAAGCCATATATGGCGTATGTGCCATGAAAATCATTAGACTAAAATTATAAGAACTTATTAATTGTATCATTACTTTATATAAAGATAGAACTTTTCCGTAAATTACAAAATCTGAGTCAATTGCGTTATAAATATATCACAATTTCGCAGCATTGTTAAGGCTTGAATTAGGGGGCGGGGCCTAATTAATACGGGAAAAGTTTACTGTGCTGTCACTCAAAAATATGACTTTTATGTATTTCTCATAATACCTGAAAATGAAATTATCTGCAACTTTTAACTGTATTAGCATGATAAACAACAATAAAACGTATCAATGCATTAGAAAAGATGCTAGGTAAATCCCGTGTAGCTAGTTTTAAACAAAGCACTGATTGCGATGAACTTGTATTTATGACGTAATTTTGGTAAACATGACGTATTTCATGTACTGTGAGAGGCAGTTTGAGGAATTTTTTAACACAAAAAAATGCGTTTTATAATAAAACGAAATATTATTTACAGGTTTTAAATAGTCGATTAATACCAATTTAGATCCTTTGTTTAGTGCGATTATTCATTAACTTTCAAGAGAATGTATTTTATTTATTATGTCGTAAATTTATGTACAGGTTACGTATTTTTAACATCGAGATGCACCATAAAATCGTACTTTCGCTAGGGCATACATTACATAGGTCTTTATCATTTCTTGAATATAGATGAAGGATGGCATCCTTAACTGGAAAAGTGCTGCTGCTTTCTTTAAATCAAAGGCGTGATTTCATAAGTACACAAAATATTTGGTAAAAGTCTAATATTTTTTGACATTGGCCTATTTACTTGAAAATTTATCTATTAAAACGCGAATTCTATTCAAAGCAGCAGCACTTTTCAGAAACTACAAAGTGTGCAGAAACAATAAATAGCTTGAATTTTTAATTTCAACTAGGGTATGCCCTTGCGATATTGAATTTGTTAATGACCTACATTCAGTACACGTACTATGCATTCATCACGTGACTGTCCATCGATGGGATTAAGCTTCATACAGTACAGAAAGGGTAATACCATGCTACTTCTATATGTATTAACCTTCTGTGAGAATAACACAGCTTAATTGAAATAAATTTAATCAAAAATAATATCCACCTTTTGCACATATATTTTCCGTTGATTTTTCATAGTAGGCCTTAACAGTGCTGCGTTAAATTTCATTCTTGGAATTTTCTCCGTATCAGAAGAAAATACAAAAGATTTAAATAACACATTACAGAGAAGGTAAAATTGTATTTTTACATGAGACGAGATGTTCTCCGTGTTCAGAACAATATGAAAAGCTTTAATTTGAATGTATTAACTATATTTCTTTACTTAATTTTGTATTTTTCAAAAATATATATTTTTTGATCAGTTACGCCATATATGGCTTTAAGTGATTTTTTGAGAAATTAGTCCTATATCAAATTTGAAAATTCATGTCCCAAAGGTAAGATTTCTGCACCCCTCCCACCCCCACCCCTCAGTTGGGCTAAATATGTTTAGTCATGACGTTGCGCACGATACTGGTGTTACTTTTACACGAAGTATAGGAAAATTCATTTTATGGCTGTGCAGAGATGGTTTTGCTGGAAGATATCAAGTATTATATATCAATGGCAAGGAAAATATATGAATAATGACAATACCATACTTAAAATATATTTTAGACGTTTTTATGCGTAAAAATATAGCTAGATATACGGCGATGTCGTCATTTTTATGATGTCCCAGCGTTACAGAAAATGTCCATGCGCTTTATTAAAAAGTTGTTAAAATAATAAATCCTTTGCCTAATACTATAAAAATTTGTATATGATTGTATCAAATGTATCCAAAAAGGATGCGATAAGCAATTTAAATAATCGGAAGACGAAAAAGATATTTCGGCACAGTAAATGTAGAAGACCTAGGTGTCCCGTTTTTGTAGATATAGGTGGAATGAAACTAAAAGTCATAAATACCAAGCCTAACCTATGTGTTAGATGATAATTTTTGGTATAGTTATAATGTACATGCATTGCAGAACACAGAAATTACCAGTATAATATAATTCCGGCAATATCCATTTAGCGGGCGGATTTTTTCTGTGTCCAATGGAATGTCCCATTTATAAAAATATCGCGCCTTTTTAACATTTATGTCATTTTATCTTATAATATCGAGTAAATACCAACGTGAATATTTAAAAACGTATAACCCACAAAAAGTACATAAAATTTACTACAGAAAATATACAAAATTTCAGGTTATCCCGCATCAACTTTTACAAGGGAAGAAAAGTTTAATGTCCAATGAATTGTCCCATGCTTCGTTTGACGCGCCGTAACGTGACGTGACGTAACATACGTATGTGCAGTGGGCTAATCGTCAAGATTTGCCTGGTCCCCTAGCTCACCAAAACAAATTTAACCGAAGCCTTTAACATTCTTTTCTGAGAAAAATAATTTCAAATTGAAATCGGACTCCAGCATAGTGACATATAGGGCCCACATGTATGTTTCGAACACCTGACAAACAACCATAAAATATACATGTATCGCAGACTAGGCATCATAGTTACATGTATCCTGAGTCCTGATACAATGCCAAATCTGACAAGGACATGCACTTTAAAGAACCAGATAAAAAACACATTTATATACTTGGTATTTTACATCTAAGTAGTAGAAGGATATGTTTAATGTGAGAGTCCAGAGGCGTAGTCACAAACTTAAAAGTGGTGGTGGGGGGGGGGGGGGGGGCTCAACTCCAGAAATTCTTTGACAGGCAAAGAAAAACGGTTTTAATGTGGGGGCACCAGCATATATACCTAAGTTTTTTGTAGTATTTGATATATTGCCAATTGCAACCCTCCAACCCCCAATTCCAAAGCCTTAAGGCCGTGTGTGTTAAATAAAGAAATATTAAGATGTACAACATGTAATATCCATGGGCGAATACCGATATGTAATACGGCGGTATGGAATGAAATAATATTAGTCATATCACAATTTAAATGGTGGGGCCTAGGGGGCGTAATTTAATAGTAAAACCAGAAACAAAAATAGTGGCATTGGTTAGATATGTATCAAAGTATGGCATGAATAATATTAATCAGAACATACTTTTAAAAATTTTAAGGGTGTGCATCCCTCACGCCCTCTAAAATCAGCTAGCCAAAGTGATGTCAAACCCCTGTATAAACTGAATGAGAGGATTTCAAATAGTGTTTTTTAAGTTGATTGACATTCATCACATGCAGGAATACCGAAATCAGAATCTCCAATATTGCAGCTATCTTGTAGAATTTCTTATTTTGATGAGATTTGTATTGATTATAATGCTCTAGTTCATATATGTAAAAATAAATTAATGCTAATGAATCAGCAAAATTAAATAATTAAGAATCCGGAGATTTGACAAAACTTACTTTGTGACTATGTGTTATACAAGAAATGGAATACAGCAAATAAATAATAGATGTCAACACAAGGGGTAGCTTGTGATTCTCATTTAATTTTGTTAGATAACAGATGCTGAGAGAAACGGAAACGTCTAAACTTAAATTTATGACCCGCACTCCCTATCCCAAACTGGTGAACACAAGAGGTCTTGACAGATTTAATTACTATATTACATTACTATATTATACAACTATTACTTCAAGAGAAATGCTTAATCAGTTGTTGAAAAAAAAATTCTCATAAAATTAGGTTGAAAATTATTTCAAAATAGCTGTGAGTAATTTTGTTCTTCATCAAAAAGTTGGTGGGGGGGGGGGGGCACAGACATACTCTTGCCCCCCCCCCCAATCTGAAAGTGGGGTGGGGTGTGGGGCTAGTGCCCAAGCTGCCCCCCTGTGACTACGCCTATGGAGTCTTTTAAAATTTAAATACGCGCTACTTTTGTGAACACGAAAAGCTTTAATGTAGTCTGTCCAGCGTCTATATATGCCGTATACTCCCTTCTTTACATGTAGAGGTAAAACTAGCATCAATTTCACATATCGTAGAAAATATTGCGGATATCAAGTTTACTCGGATAGCCTAGTAGTCGAATAAGAGGACATTTGTCGAGCGATAGTCGAGGGCTCATTCTGATCAGTTTGTCTGCATTTCGCGGTCAGAAATCTTGAAGTTATAATAAAACTACTGTCACATATTTTTGGAAATACTAGTGCCTAAAAGGTATACTTTATGCTTCTGTATTTTAGTATAAATTAAAATAATTGTATACTACCCCTATATCTTGTCTTTATGTACACTTACTTATGCTTGTAATTTTTTTCAGGACGTTTTCATCGTGTCTAATGGTATCAACCTTTAAACAGGACTGATGACCCTCTTTTCATTCAATAACATTCTGATACCGTTTGGAATATTTTCCAATTCATTCAGCCCTCACTTCCGGCAATTTTTATTGAAGTACATTCAAACCTTCCCCTTTATTTATCCAAAAAATTCTCTAGATTTAAGTGTTGGACCTCCCCCCCCCCTTCCTTGAGCACAGACACTTACGACACTGCTGAATGGTGCGAATATCGAATCGTAAAACCACTACTTGGATCTTGGATATACCCGTATGGGTGGAATTTTTAGCGAATAAATTTTGGCATACTCAGTAATTAACAAGGGTGTTGAGATCGCTAAAAATTGAATATTGCTAACAATCAATTGCGTGCTTTTCGCGTTGTCGTAGTGTGAGAATTTAAAAATACACAGGCGTCGAGGGGGGGGGGGGTGGGCTAAGAGGGGGGCTTGCAAAAATAGATATAATATACTAAGGGAATTAAAAATTGGGATTTACCTTTTTTGTTGGTTATGCCCCCTTTCAATTTGCTTCCGACGCCCATGAAATAGCTGAAATTGCCTTTCGCAAATAATTTACATACCAGTCTTTTTTATGGGAAAATTGTTAAATTTGCATCTCGCTAAAATTGCAGATTATATTGATATTTTTTTAATGAAACCCAAAACATCAATATACGTACTTTAAATACAGTAAATCTAGTTTTTTTTATATTTGGGGGGGGGGGGGTGATTGGATGGCACCTCGACATCATAATCTTTTAATAGATAATTTAATGGAAAAACCGTTTTCAAATCCCTGAATCCGTAAATTTTAAATGAAGTTCAAATATGTGAAATGAAATAATATTAACAACCTTGCCTTTAATTAATTTTTTTCTGAATGTAATATAAACTGTCCACAGTCGAGTCATTTTAGAAAAAAATATTTTATTTCATTAAAATTAAAAAATAAATATTTTAATAGTGGATATGTATGTATGATTGAAAATTAAGTTCATGTGTAGTTTTAAATTTATACCGGTACAATGATATGAATATGAAAGACTAGATATTAAAATATAGACATTGGATAAGTCCGCAAGGAAGATAAAAGCGAAAATAAAGTAAAACAGAAATTACTTTTAAATATTTTTACAAGCAAGGGTGATCCAAGAGTTGAGAGCACAGGCACTTGTTTCGTACACAGGGCATCGATCTTTTCTTTACTTATTTTTACGACCTACATGTATATATTAAAAGGTAAAATTCATCCGAATAATCGTGTGCTCGATCGGAGAGCTAATAGTTACCAGTTAAAATCGTACAGTTTTGGTTATTCCGTGGCTGAATTCCCTTTCGAACAAAAAATGTTCACAAGAACAGCAAGCAGAGCATCCCCTTGAAAAGAGCATATTTATAAGTGAAGGTTGCATTCGTCATTGATCTCGATACAAATTATTTCATTTGTGTTTCGCACGACTGAACTCACATACACACCCTCACCTACGTACACATTTGCTAGGGGATTATCAATCAAAATATGCGAGACTTGATTTTAAACTAAATGTTTGCAGAAGAGAAATTTATTATTTTTTTACTTAAAGTAACCTCTTGGATTGTCATATAAATATACTTAGACGTACACTATAAGGTGATTGTAAATCGCCATTCGCAAAAAAAAAAAGAAAAATGAACATACAGGAAATTAAAGTTCATAGCACGAAATAAAAACTTCAAGCATTTATTATTAAATATTCCACCATTTGGCGATTTTAAATGTTATTCTTTTAGAAAAAAATGAATACAGAAATAGTGATTAAACATATGGTTGCTTTACACATCTTTTTCGAGCACTGATCGACTTGTTTCTCAACGAAGTTTACATTTACCCATAATTATGAGGGTGATACATGTATTAATTAATACAAATGTACATGTACTATATTGTAAAACGTATTGAAACAAAATCCGTGGACTTTTTATACAGTCCATTTAATCTTTCAGGATTCCTGAGCAATAGAGGCATGCATGGGGATGTATATTAATTGTGTGTTTAAGGGAACTGGGGAGGGGTTGTTCTTTACCCCTGCTTGATCTGCGCATGTCTTTTCGTCTAATATGACAGTTGTGTAAGCGGACCAAAAAGCAAACTAGGATACACATAACAAGTTATGGAAATATTTAAATTTTTATGTTATAGATATTTTTTCTGTTATTGGATTTCCTAACATGTAAAATATCAAAACCACAAAAAGTTCGGAAAACAATTGCAAACTTTTGTGTGTTGAAATTCCTTCCTGGGTCCCAATTTAACTGTTTGTATCATAAAGACAAAATTGAAACTATTATTTTTTAATCTTTTATATATATAGTTGTTAATATGTACTAACGTGTAAATGGTACATGTATATGTGAACATGCATTACCCCCTCACACTTAAACAATTCAAACTGGAATTGTTGGTGACAAAAGAATAAAAATTAATTATAAGGTTATATTGTAAGAATATAACGTTGCACTTGTTGCATCATTTAACGTTTTTGTGACGTTATAGGCGTAACGTTAAGTATCATCAGTATTGTGCGCAACGTCCATGTATTCAAAATAAAGACGTAATAACGCCTTTAGGAAAGGCGTAATAACGCCTTTTAAAAAAGCGTAATAACGCCTTTTAAAAAAGCGTAATAACGCATTTCAGAAAGGCATAATAACGCATTTTGGAAAGGCGTAATAGCACCTTTTAGAAAGGTGTAATAACGCATTTCAGAAAGGCGTAATAACGCATTCTTGAAAGGCGAAATAACGTCTTTTAGAAAGGCATAACAACGCCTTTAAAATGGAAAGGCGTTATAAAGCCTTTTAGAAAGGCGTTATAACGCCTTGTAAATAGGCGTTATAACGCCTTTAAGAATGGAAAAGCGTAATAACCCTTTTCAAAAGGCGTTATAACGCCTTTTCAAGCGTTATTATGTGTTTTGAAAGGCGTTATAACGCCTTTTAATTTTTTTTCTCTCTAGATTGATCCTAATAGGCTTTCGTAAAAAAGAAACTTATGAGACACAATTTTTTTTTGAAAAGAAAAATCCCTGTGATATTCAAGAATGCAATTTGTCTTAAGACTTATCTTAAGATTTCTTATACTTAAGATAGTTTTGTGAAACAGCAGTTACCAATTTTATTATTGTCGTAAGTCAGATCTTAAGATTATCGTTAGATCTATCTTAGGACAAATCTTACGATAGTTTTGTGAAACGCAGCCAAGATTAATAGTTATTGCTTTAATGATTTTTCGGAGATTTAGATTCAGGCCATTTAGATTCAGGCCATCCTGTTATATCCCTCAAAAAATGTCTGACAAAAGGAATAAATTTTAAATGTATTAAAATTTCGGTGACAAATATGTTGGACTAAAAATAGAAATTTCTGTGAAATACATTTAAAATGCTACTTTTCATACAGTTTTGTTTTGGTTTCAATATTACATGGCACACATGTAGACTACACTACGATATATAATTCTATGTATCGATTTTTGATTTCGATGAACTTTGTTGCCGTTGTTACACAAAATAGAAATTGTCGTGGTAATTAAAAATTAAAAAAAATCTGTGAAATACTTTTAAAATGTTACTACTCCTATTGTTTTAGTCTGATTTCAATACTAGTATAACTTGGCACACAAGTAGACTACACTAAGATACATCATTCTATGAATAAGTTTTTGATTATGATGAATGGTGTTGCCGTTGTTACTAAAAATAGAAATTTCTGTGAGATACTTTTAAAATGCTACTCCTCCAACAGGTTAAGTCTTATTATAATTTGGTATGCAAGTAGACTACACTAAGATACATAATAACCAGTTTTCTGTTTTTGATTCTGATGAATGATGTTGCCATGGTAACTTAATTTAAAAATTCTGTAAAATTTTATTAAAAGCTACTCCTACAATTGTAGTCTTATTGCAATCTTGCAACTAAAGAGACTTAATCAAGGATCATTATAATATTTATTGCTTTTGTAATGACCCAACTGCGACTTTCTCTTCCTTTATTATAAATACAAACAAGTAGAGCTACAGTCTCGACAGAGAATTCCGGTTACTGAACATTATAGTCTGTTCCATTGTAAAAGGCTGGGATGCCCTTTTTAGGTCACCTGATTAAAATCACAATTTTGGAAGAGGCTCTCCTGTTCATCATGCCTACGATGATGTGAATTTTATGGCACCAGGGTCAGGGGTTCTGGTGTTAGGGTGGGGCTGTATTGATTATAAAGTGAAAATTCATTAATTCTTTGAAAATCTGCTTCTCTGCTCCTGAGTATTATATAATCTAAGTAGAATTATAATGAGCAAGAGTGCCTCTTCTAAAATTGTGAATTTGATGGCCCCAGGGTCAGGGGTTCTGATGTTAGGACGGAGCTCAATTGATGATATAGTGAAAATGCATTCTTTAAAAAAAATTCTTCTCGGTATTAATTAAAATAACTAAGTACATAGTTATGATAAGTAAGAGTGCCTCCTTTAAAATTTTCAAGTTTTAAAGACACTCGTTATATCACTTGTGACATTTAGAGTTATAATAAATAAATATGATGCACATATTTCAAAGTTTTATTTATTCAAAATATGTTTACGTAACCTATCAAACTACATGTATCTCGAATTATGTCAGCCATTTTAAAAATCGCATACACTAGTACTGTTCGGTCATAGATATCGTGATATTCTTGCGGTGGGACATTGAATTCAAATGAAACAATTTTGATAATTGTTTTATATGATATCTGGATCTTGCATACATATATATACATGTACATACATGTACATAGTTAGGATTGGCAAATAATCACGATGGTTTTAATTTAAATATGTTGGCGATTTGTCATTTTTCTGTATTTTTAAAATACTAAACGAAATTTAAATTAAGTTCTTGCAGCATGAAATTTAAACCATCGCGACTGGAACTTTTCAAGAATTCATGAAATTTAGAAATAAACCGTTTCAATATTAGAAACTTAAAAAATTAACTGTTACAATATTAGACTTAAAACATGTATCTAGTTGTCTAAAGATTATGATAAATCTTAAGATTATCATAAGAGATGATAGTTCTGTGCAACGGCTATGCTGCAATCTCAAGATGACATTCGGTCTTAAGACAGATCTTAGTCATGAGATACTTTTGTGAAACGTACTACAGGGGTACCCGTTACAGTATAAATTTTTAGCCCTTCACTATTTATATCCTACTGAAATTTTAATACACATGCATACACATAGTATATAAGTCATGTTTAAAATATCCATAATTTTCAGGGGTGATGTGTTGTACATCCAGAAATAAAAAATTTCAATTTAAAATCATAGTTGGTCTGATTTTGAAAAAAAAAACAAAAGAAATAAATAATAATTAATTATGTCGATAAGTATTCTTATGTTTTTTTTTTAAATCAGCATTAGATATCTTACCTCAAAGTTAAACTACGCGCACTCGTGGACTACCTCCTCATGCGTTAATTTTGTAATGATAAAGCAAACACTTCGGGATAAATCTTTATAATCTAAGTTGCTTACGAATTTTGATTTGTCATAGTCTACGCTCAAATTCCTTTGATCATTCTGATCAACAAGGACAAAGGCCTTTTGGATAAATTCAATGAGTGTTTTTAAATGCAAAAATAGATACAATTTTGATTACAGTGATAAACCACAGACGATGTCATTTGCATGAATTTCGATATTTGTCTTCATTGATCCCAATTAGATTAGATCTAGAGATTATTTAATAGGCATGCATTAAGAGACATATCAACATATCTTTGTAATTATGTAGGACAAAGTTACAAAGCCTTCTAAAAATTTGGCAACTAATATGAGAAAAAAATACCAACTTCTTTCTTTGTCACCAAGTGATTTTATAGTCATGAATAAAATATAATAATTATAATTAAAATATGGATGAGAGGTTTTTAAAAATATCAGTAATACTGAAATTAAATGAACATGAATTATAATATTATACTTTTGGCATACAGTTTTACAATAATATCGAAAAATTAAACTGTTCATGAAGAAATACTGATACTCGTATATACTCGTGTTTAAAGCTCGTACATTAGCACATGTATTCTCAAATAAGGTTTGCAAAAGCTAGAGTTTTAACACACAAGACATCTGGTATTGTTTTATATAGTAATATAAATTACTGACATATTTCCACTCGGGGTCATATTTATTTTCATCGGGAAAGGTACATATTTCAACATCACCCTTTTTTTCTTAAATCCAGCAATTTCTTACAATTTCCATCAAGAGTGCAATCATACAATTCTTTTATAGAAGCAGGATTTAATCTTGGAACAAAGATATCATTAAGTCACAACTTTCATGCTATTAAATACTGCTTTTTTTTAAAACTGCAAATTTTTTTTCTATTCTGTTTTTCAAATACCATCACATTTTTAACACTTCAATATTTACAATGTATAGAGTAAAAATTAAACTTTCAGTTACCAAATAAACCATTAGTAACCAGAAATTCCCTACTAACCAAATAAAATATCAAAATTAAAGATCATGCACGATAACCCTCGATTCCTGACTCTTTTAACACTTGTTTGATAGAATATTAATGGCAACTTAGCCTATGGCTACATCCAAGTTTTACAAATATTAAAAAGTTATACTAGTATATGTCATTGCCAAAAAAGTTTTGCAAAAATTCATACAATAATCAACTAGCATGTAGACATGAAAATCTTGGTGATTACAATGGCAATATAATTATTTAAAAGTAATTATTTGTTCAAGAAAATTCTATCACATTATTGACAACAGCAATAAAAGAATTAAATTCCCCTTTCTATTTACATATACATGCATATGTTTTATCAGGAAACATATATCACTTGATAAATCACAACTCTAGATCTATTATTTTCTTAAAGAATTGCCTCATTTAATGCACCCTTTTCTATTGCAAATTTTAAGGTGCCTCCGTCCTTTTGTACTTTTATTTGTAAAAGTAGGAAAATAGAATAAATTTCCACGTTACCTAGTAAAATAAAATTATCATAATAATTATCACAAAATTGTATTGATCACCACTTTTTTGCAAAATTAGGACATGTATTTACAGAGGGGCATGTTAATAAATGATTCAGAGCAAGTTTTATTTAACTTGATAAAATAGTTTAAGTATGAATTTAAAAAACGGTGTATACTATGGGAAAGCACGAGAATAAAAGTAAATTCATTGAGCATAAATGCCTTAATCATCATCTATAATGTCTGTAATAGATCTTAAATATGACAAAAAAGATTTGATAAATGTTTGAATCAGAATGCCCATTTGATCAATATATTGTACATGTAAAAATTCAATAACTTGGCTACTCCTCTACAGATGAACTGCACTCAGAATCAGAAATATCAAAAGCATCTAATACAGAGTTACAGAAATTAAACTTTTATTGGCTGTGCTGTTAAATGTCTCTTCCTGGTCACTTTAACCTATAGGGCTATCATATTCTCTGCCCCGTACTCCTATGTGAAATATTTCATACACCAGCTACAGCCACAGGTCTGCGTATAAGGGTAATCTTCTATTTCTCAGTGAGGTATGGGCATTTCACAATGTTCGCAGTCCCAATAGGATCTGACCATTTCTCCTGAACTGTTTTATTCTCTGTATCTTATCATGTACTCACTAAAATTATCAAAATAATGACAGATCCCCTTTTCTACTAAGTAGTAGTACTCAGATCTCCAGTAAAAAGGCATGATTGGAAATGAGCGCAGTCAGACAGAAACGTTGGTTATATATCTGTTGAAATCTATTTAAAGTCATTTATTTTTTTTAAATAAAAACAAAACAAAGGTTAGAAGTTTTTAAGCAAGTTTTTATTCAAGTAAAAAGATACAAAGTCAAATGATTTAATTTCCATAGTATTGGCATAGGGGACATTACAGGTAGCAGTCTGAAAAATGTTCTTCACACACTTTTCACAGCACGGATATTGCCTGCATTATCTGCATTTCCATTTCCCTACCGTATTTTCCTGGCAGCAGGTCATGCATGCCTTCAAGGTCATCGGGGAGGCGGTATGTTCTCTACTCCGTTCTTCCAGATGAAATATTTGATGCACCAGCTACAGGCACAAGTCTCCATGGAAGGCTAATCTTCCAGTGTGGAAATGGCTTTTCACAATGCTCTCAAATTCTACACGTTCTGTGATTCCATCCCGGATAGTCACACATCGTGAATTCTCTGGGTTGGATCATCTCCCTATCACAGTAATGACAAAGATATTTTTTCAACCTCGTACAAAGTACAATCTCCACATGAAAATCATGATTGGTACAATGAGCGCAGTGTACTCCAAGCTCAGCCTTATTCACCTTAGTGTTTTTTGTAAGAAGGATATGGAAATAACGAACAGTATTCAATCGCAACGTCCATTAAACAATATACAAAATAAGAGCAGAGCAAACACGGACCTCCAAAACATCAGAGGTGGGATCAGATGCCATGGAGGAGTGAGCATCCCCTGCCGACCGGTTACACCCGCCGTGTGCTCGTTGTCATAATCAGGGAATAACAGAAAAAAAATCCGTCGTCAATTCCGTGTAGAAATAATGGACTAACAATTGGTATGTAAAACGTCAGTCAGCATTTCATTCAATGATAAATTGTATTTGCTGACAAGGTCATTGTATCGACCATAGAATTTACGAAATGATGACTTTAAACGAGACTGTTGATATTCTTGTTTCATCAACTTGCTTGTCAATAATTTACCTCGTTTAAGAAATTGTTCATACGTAGAGCATGCTCTTGCGTATCGAATCAACTGAGATATATATACTCAGTATGCAGGTGATGAAGGTATATTGCTGCATAAGTAATGGAAGTTGACGATAGAAAAGTTTAAGTCATCACGTTTATCATATAGCTTGGTTGTTAGATTACCATAAGTGTCTTTTTCAAGTAAAATATCCAAGTATGAAGCAGAAGTGTCGGACTCTGTGGTATCTTTTATCTCAAGCTCACCAGGATATTTCGTGTTGACGTAGGAATGGAAATGATCATTATTAATTGACAATACGTCGTCGATATATCTAAATGTCGAGTTGAAGGCCACAGCAAGCGTTTTCTTCTTTTCACGCATAAGATTTTGCATAAATTCTGCTTCATATGAATATAAAAGTAAGTCTGCTAATAACAGAGCTCAGTTTGTTCCCATGGGAATTCCAATAGATTGTTGGAATACCTGGTCTCCAAAAACCACATAGATATTGTCAATCAGAAACTCAAGCTTCTTCTTGATCTCAACTTCAGAGTACTTATGTGTGCAATCAGAATCTGTTTTAACAAAATAATTTTTCAAATGACCAATGACGAGGTAAATAAATTTACGAGTTCCATTTTTGTTGAAGAAGCAGCTGTCAATGATATCAAAAAGCTTGGATTTTAATTTGTCATGGGGAATCGTTGTGTATAAAGTTGAAAAGTCGTAAGTTTTTAAGTTGTTGATTTTTGTAAAGTCTTGTGATTTCAAATTGTCCAAAAGTTCTTTAGAATTTTTAAGTCTCCACATCTGATTCACACCACTTCTTGAATATATAGTTGTACAGTACTCTTGAAGTTTTTCTTTCACTTCTGTTAATGTTTTAGTGAGAAGTAACTAAAGAGGCTTGGTTGAACACTTACTGGAACCTGCAATGTATCTTTGTAAGGTCATGTGCAAAAAAACTTGGACCTGCGTTTTGCTTATGTACGACTTTGGGACGTTTTTTTATGCTGAATACACAGGTAATACGTACTTGGCAGCGATTCAAGTATGTGATTGTGACGTCATCCCTTGTCATATCAAAGGTAATACACTCCGCTGTGAAAGGAGAGAAAAAAATCTTTTGTGTGTGTGTTTCTATTGTTTATTATTCATAACAACAACAAGAACATCATAATAACAAATATTCTAAACTTTTGTTCAGTTGTTTTTGTATGGGAAACGATCTCCTCATGTACAAATAGTCTGTTTCACAAGCACAGTCCATGATATTATATCCTTTTTGGATCACTTCCTTCTGATAATCTTGCATACAATCTACAGCTTTTTCCATCCATTTCCCTTCTCGGGCCCCTGTCTTTGGTGAGCCAAGACATATTTGACTTTCCATTTGAATTCTTGATACTTAGGTGGTTTATGTGACCATAAGACCATGATTTTGCTTCCTTTGCGGTCCGGTAATTTCATTCTCTTATACAGGTAGATTTCATTGAGACCTGATTGTCTTGGATTCTTATCGAAGAAATCTTGAATACATTTCTCTTTGTTTCACATCCATTCTCCCTTTAAAGTAGTACCTTCAGGTTCTTCTATTTTCCAACGATACTCCATGGTCTGCTCGAACCCTCACTCAGAGCAGAAATGATCCCCTTTGGTTTCGGTGTTTCCTTTTAATATATGGAGACTAGCTTTGTGAATCCGTCTTCTTGACCGTAGGGGTTTGATGCATCATGGTAGGAATAGGCATGATGTATCCCATGGAAGAACTCACACACACCATCCAATATTCTCGATTAGGATCGTGTAAAGCTAACATGACCACACTAGTGATGATGAGGGAAATACAATGAATAATTGTGCAAAATACACAATATCTTCTCGAGAAATATTTTCTCCACAAATTTCCAGTGAGGAGTAACTTGATGAAATCCGTTTGAGGAATCCATGAATCGAAACTAGAGGGATATCCTTTCCACCGGACTTTGACTTCTTGAATGATTTTTTTCCCGACTCGTCGCTTTTATACCCCAAGATTTCCTCCACATCGTACACGTCTTCATTTTTTAATGATCTGTTGTTATTAATCTCGTAAAAAGTCCCTTCTAATTTCTACTTGTTGTAATCCTGTACTCGATACGGTAAGGATACCGACCGGGGACTCTTTGAGCAATGGTAAATATTTCCATGGTCTAGTTAGTTAAATATCCTTTTTCAGAAGTGCGTTTGGCTTTACTGATACGGACCCGATCTCCTATTTTAAACTTGGTTTTTAGAAGATTTCTGTAATTCTCCATATACAGTTTTCCAGACTTTCAACACATTAGAGGGCATCACTTGAACTGGGGCTCTTTGAATATTGCGATGATACGTATAATTGTAAGCATACACTTAATCCGGTAAGAGCCCGTGGGGATTCCGGGTTAGAATAGATCCTCAGTACCCCCTTTCTTGTCGTAAAAGGCGACTAAATGGGGCGGTCCTTCGGATGAGACCGTATAAACCGAGGCCCCGTTTTACAGCAGGTGTGGCACGATAAAGATCCCTCCCTGCTCAAAGGCCGTAAGTGCCGAGCATAGGCCTAAATTTGCAGCCCTTCACCGGCAATGGTGACGTTTCCATATCAGTGAAATTTTCTGGAGCGGGACGTTAAACAGTAATCAATCAATCAATCAATCCGGTAAGACCTCTAAATACCATGTGGTTTTATGACGAGTGAAATAGCGCCACATGCGTGCTTTGGGGGTTCTCTGAAATCGTTTTACGATACTGGCTTTGGTGTCCGTATTGCGAGTGGTACAAAATGAATGGATTTTAAAGCCTGTATGAATTTTCGATTGATGAATCCTTTGCCTTGATCCGATTGAATGCGGACACGACGTCTACAGTCTTGTCGAAAAATCTCTTGTATTTCCTCGAATCATTTCTTTTCCCGTTTTCTGTTTTAAAGGCACCACCCAAGCATAGTTAGATAAGACGTCAATGGCACACAATAAATAAGTATAGCCGCCATTGTGTTTTTTTAAATCGACACATCGGTTAAATCTAATTGCCATTGTTCGTCTAAATCCGTCACTCTCGTCTGTTTTCTCTGGAATTTTCTATGAATGGGTTTATGTAAGGTATAGGTACTTTGCTCTTTTAACCATTCTCGTATGGTTTTCAAGGAAATCGGATGACTCAGACTTTTGACCTGATGATAATTTTTTTCCTCCGTACCCTCTCTTTGGATCGTAATAAATCTCTTTTAAAATACTGTAAACGTATTACATTTAGCGGCGTAATTTATTTAGCGATTTTGGCGGAAAGCAGAGTCCGCTTATTCAAGTACATCGCTAAATTTTTTGTTTATTTACTCTTATAACTAGCAAATTCAGACAGCGCTAAATCAAATCCACTCTAACTTGTTGAAAATTGAATTTCCGCCAAATATCATACACGCCAAATATAATACATTTACAGTATCTTCCATTTTCTTCTTCTTCTTCATTTCTTAGGCAATGGAATCCAATCTTCTTCGATTTGTTGTAATTTCTTTTTCGCCCTAAAGGGACTATATTTAGATGTGAATTTTTTAGGTCCTTTTTAACCCCTATTAGTCGACCTGTAGAAGAGAGGTCTTCTACAGGTCGACTAATAGGGGTAAAAAAGGAAGAAGAAGCATCTTTTAATCCGCTCTCTTCCTCGCCGTCCTCATCACTGTAGGCCCCTTTAGGAGTACTGATTTATCCCTGTTTCTGCATGGCTTTTATAAGGTTTTTTTTGCAAGTAGACCATGGGAGTGCAGGTCTCTTTTGAAGCTTGAGCAAATTCAATTAAACCGAATGATTTTTCAAGGGTTTGGTTCTCCTGTTTTCATCCAATAAATCCACAATGTTAAAATCGGGTACTTTTTGACCTCGATGACTGCTTTCTCCGTCTTTATTCCAAGTCAATACCTTGGTTTCCTTTATATGATTTATAATAATTCAGCTTTCCTTTGCATGGATTTATTCACGCCTTGAAAGATTTGATGATCAAAATAGGGCTCTGGAGCTGTTGCTTGGGAGAGGGGGGGGGGGGTGGGACTACTGCTGGAAGTGCTGCTTCTGCTGCTGGGGCTACGGTTGTAGGGGCTGGGTTTTTTTTAATCGCTGGCTCTCTCGCTTGTTGTAAATAATTCCTATACCTATGAAGTTCTTGACCATATAAAGCCACTTTTTCTTTTGGGGTTAAATCTTCACGTCTTGTAATCTGGTCCAATTCTTGACCTATTCTCAGAGTAGACTGAAATTCCGGAGGTTTAGGAAGTTTTCCTTTGAGTTCATTCAACAGAACTTCAGGCACTAGCACCATTTTACGACTCATTTTAAGAGGTTCAAAAGTAAAGGACGACTGCTGTTACATAAAGAGGAAAAAAATACATTTCTGCTTGACTAATAAAGCTCTTCGTCTCTGGACAGGTTGGGTTCGAACCAGTCTCCTTAAGATGTGTTTCTTAGGAGCTATTTTTCGTTTTGTTTCTGACTTATTTTAGGAGAATGGACGGGGACATTAATTCCAGGAGAGAGAATTCCCACATTCACTCGAGGAAACACTTCTAAATCGCTGGCTCTTTGATTGTCTATGGGTCCCATAGCACGATCCATTCTCAGTTCTGCTTTGTTTAACAACTCTCCCATGGTCTTTTGTTTTTGTTCCTTATAATATTGATTAATTTCGTTTTTCAGACTTTAAGGCATGGCTTTGTGTTAAGCCAGAGTTTGTGGTGTTGATTTCCTTTTCGCCGGTGTTTTTCTCGGAAGCCCGTTATTTCTTGGGAGCTGCTTTTTTTCTTGGGAGCTGCTTTTCTCTTCTTTTTACTGCTCTTTTGAGCTGCTCCTCCTAAACCAACCATCCAATCAGAAAACACTCTTCTTTTCTTATTATCGATTCTCACTACCACACCTTTCAAACGTCCGTCGTTTTTTTTAGGACTATTCCATTTAAATAAACTAAATGCTGTCATGAGACAGTTATACCCGCACTTAGGCGTACGCCTCTAAATACACACTCCTATATATTGGGCTTACCAAGGAAAAAGTCAAAATAATTTCATAATTTACACATAACATGTATTCGTCAAATTGAATATGAAATTCCAAGACACTGTGACCCATGTCTCAGAGCCTCTTATATGTAATTTATATGCTTAATTCATTACCAGACTTAAAAAAGCAGAATTTAATTAATCATGTAAATTAGATTTTGATAAATGTTTTGCTTATAATAGGAGCTTTTTAAGTTTACTAACCCCCCTCCCCCCGACATCACAAAACACGACACGTACGTTTTTTAATAGGTTAGATGGAAAAGTATATAGTTTTACTTTTGAATTAATTTAAAATATGCTTTTGTACTAAACATGTTTCTATTCATTTTGTGTTTTAATTGGATTTTATATCATGAAGTTCTAAGACAGTCGGTAAGTACAATTTTAAGTATAGATAGGAGTAAAATAAACCGCAGATAAGGTTAAAGTTTAAAAAGGGTCAAAGATCATCGCATGCCACATTGGACGAATTTCACATTGTGAATTTATCTCCCCTTGTTGATGCAATATTTAGCTACTGGAGTAGCTCCAGATTTTATTTATTTATTTATTTTTTGGGGGAGGGGTTGCAAACCTGGGTCAAAAAAATTCCAGCCTAGAATTTCCTGACAAGCAAAGAAAATAATAACTTAAAAGAAATCAACAAAATAAAGACAATGATAGTGGGATCGTGGGGTCAATTTTTTCTAGGGGGGGTATGTTCAAAGTCATTTTTAATTTTCTTCAGTATATGTACAGTCTAATTCAAATTACAATGCAAATTCCAAAGGAGGGGGGGTTACAATCTCCCTAGCCACTCCCTGTCTCTGAAATTACAATAAATCTTGTGACTCCGAAATAGTAGATTTTTTCCCATTTGACTATAAATATATACATATTTTATTTCTTGTGTTTATATCATGTCTGTCTGTTTGTCCGCAGAAACTATAACCTTGCCCATAAGTTAAGCTTTAAGTGGGATTGACTATACACATGGCTTCCATATTTCATAGTTTAATTTTTGTGACAAGACCTTTTATTTGGGTACTACCAATTTTGACCTCTTGACCTTGACCTTGGTTTTTTACCCCATTTTACAAAAAAACCAAACTCTAAACTAGGCCTAAGTTTTGATCAGTAGATGCTAGAGCTTTTATGCTTAACATGTGTATTCATTGTGAACTATCAACAGGTATAAATATGTTTGACCTTGACCATAGAGTTTGACCCACTTTAAAAAAATATTAACCTTGGCTATTAACTTTTGAACAGAAAGTACTAGGTATTTCTTATTTCACATGTGTATTCCTGAGAAAGATATTTTCACAATATACAAACAAATTACTAAAAAAAGATTAAACATGAATATGTTGGTCATATCTCTTGTTCTCCCTTGAATCAGAAATGATGATATAAGTATTTTAAAAATTATTATTATAAGAGTTGAAAAAGTTGTGCATCTTAAGATTGAGTTAGTTCTTTGGTTGAGCTAGCTCTGATATGTTACTAGCTTTTTTGCTGCTCAAAACACCTTGATTGACTATATTTAATAATACTGTTTTCTGAAATGTTCAATTTTTTTAACAATGGCTATATGTCATACATTTTCAGCTTCTCAAAAAATTGCATGAAAAAAACTTTTCAAATACTGTAACCATGATAACCCTTTCAAAATACTCGGACCAATTTTAACCAATTCACATTCATAGAAATATGTACATTTCTATGTCAGTCTGTTCATTCGCTCAATAAATTTGACCTTGGTCATCACAGTCATATCTTTCGAATGAGAAGAGACAAGGCATTCATATTAAACATATGTATTTGTATTTACCTGTGACAATGAAATGATTTTTTTACCTTGACCTTGAAGTTTGACCTACTTGCAAAAAAATTACATGTTGTAAATTCATCATTTTGAAAGAGAAAAGTTAGGGCATTCATAATATACATGCAAGTATATTATTACCTGTGATAAGACCTTTTCCAAATAAATCATGACTTTTGACTCTGTGACCCCTATATGTTTTACCTAATTTTCAAAATATTTAACTCTCCTGAAGGATGATTATGCTGATGTGTAAAATATATATGTAGGAGGAGTTTAGGGAAGACGGGGCTTTTTGCATAAAAACGTCATTTGACTCCCGGGGGCAAAATCAAAAGACCAAAACGTTGCTGCACATCTACATGACACCACCAACCATCTCCCAAAAGATGAATCGACTACTATATAAAATGTAGGAGGAGTTCAGGGAAGACGGGGCTTTTTGCATTAAAAATGTCATTTTTCGACCCCCATTTGACCCCCCGGGGTCAAAATCAAAATTCGGAAACTTTACTGCACATCTACATGACACCACCAACCACCTCCCAAAAGATGTTTAGGCTACTATGTAAAATGTAGGAGGAGTTTAGGGAAGACGGGGCTTTTTGTACAAAAAACGTCATTTTTCGACCCCCATTTGACCCCCGGGGGCAAAATCAAAATTCGGAAACTTTACTGCACATCTACATAACACCACCAACCACCACCCAAAAGACAAAAGATGTTTAGGCTACTATGTAAAATGTAGGAGGAGTTTAGGGAAGGCGGGGCTTTTTGTACAAAAAACGTCATTTTTCGACCCCCATTTGACATCCCGGGGCAAAATCAAAATTTGGAAACCTTACTTCACATCAGCATGACACCACCAACCATCTCCCAAAATATGAATAGGCTACTATATAAAATGTAGGAGGAGTTCTGGGAAGAAAAGTGTTACAGACGGACGGACGGACAGACGGACGGACACGAGTAACAGCAATATACCCAAACTTTCTTAGAAAGTGCGGGTATAATGACGAATGATGACTCCACCGAGAAATTTTAAAATAGCCGTTTTTCTGTCTTGATCACTGACCGACTTATCGGCAATGATCTTTAAATCTTGACAATGATGCTCAATAAACTTTTGGGTCTGTTCATTGATAGGTAAGACATCTTTCATTAAATTGTGAGCTCTAGGCTCTACGCCCTAATTCGAATAAATGGGCTCGCTTAGCGGGATCTCGCTAATTTAGTCTCGGTCGATGGAGCCATGATGAGATTTACAAGAACAATGACTCAGATGAGAGTGATACACTTTTATTCATACTGCTGAGGCATGTATGCAGTCAACATTTCAAACATCCGACTTCTCAATCTGTATTCATCTGGGGTCTTGGGACTCATGTCGACCAGGAAATATCCGTGAGGCACCTGGCTGGCTTCTTGATACGCAGACATCAAATGAGGAAAGGCTAACTAACCCTGACTCAACACATTGATCTGATATATGTCTCTGGGATTTTTAAACAAGACTAAATGATGAGCATTCAACTAATGGTGAGAT